>NC_049911.1:8381624-8690999 GCF_001411555.2 Juglans regia | reverse complement strand
CTTTTGTCCTTCGAACTTTGACTATCGATCCTAGAAAGGAAATCACAAAAAGTTTCTAAAGAAACTCACCTTTCATTCATTTCTACAAACTTTTCCAGAATAAATACATACTTTTGATCATGAGAAAAAGGAAAAAGACATTGAACGTAAATGAACCTACTTCCTCACTGTGAAGTTTGATTGAACTTTTACAAGAAAAAGAGAAATCTAGGGGGCAGTATTAATTAAGAGTGCTTGCAGGGACGAAGTGGAGCTCCACACAAGCCAGGATTACCTGAGAATGCAGATGCAGGGATGATGGCTTTGTGAGGAGGAATCTTCCCACTTAATCGGTTTTCTGATACGTCAAATTCTGTAAGCTCCTTCAAATTCAGCACCTTTGCTGGAATGGTCCCCCTCAGCTTGTTTCTTGACAGCAAAATCATATTTAGTTCCATGGCATCGCCAAGCTCTTCCGGTATTCTTCCTGAAAGTCCATTACCCACAAGTTCCAGCACCTTCAGTTCTTTCAGTTTTCCCATTGACTTAGGTATTGATCCTCCCAACTGGTTGTGTGATAGAACTAGGGATGTGATAGAAGCCAATGCGGGTCTGTCTCCAAGGTTCTCTTCAATGGGTCCAGCAAACATATTGTTGGAAAGATCAATGGAGTTAAAATGCCCAAGTGGGTCTACAACTTCTTTCGAAAATATCGGATTCAGGTTGCCACTGAACATGTTGGAATGAAGATCAAGGTCCATCAGAAGCGAAAGGCTTTTGAACTCAACCGGGATTGATGAATGAAAGCCATTGTATGATAAGTTGAGAAAGGAAAGGCTGGTCATGTTTCCAATCCAATGGGGCAATTTCCCTTTTAATCCATTGCATGACAAATCAAGGACAGATATAGATGATGAAGACAGCCATCTTGGAAGCCGACCCTCAACCCCAGTTTTTGCCAACAAAAGCCGGAAAAGTTTCAATTTCGATAACCACTTTGGTATACTGGCTAGCCCCAGAGGATTGAAGGAAAGATCTAAGGTCTGTAAACCCTGTAATTTAACTAGCTGAGGAGGAAGTTGACCAGTGAGTAGGTTTCTTGATAAGTCCAATGTTTGAAGGTTAATTAAATTCCCAAAACTTGAAGGGATCTTTGCTGTAAAACGGTTGTTTGAGAAGAACACGTCAGTGAGAGTGGTTAGATGTCCGATAGTTGCTGGCAATTTCCCAGTTAGCTTGTTGTTCTCAAGAATTAGCCTTTGGATTCTGGAGAGCTTCCCAATGGATGGTGGTATATTTCCTGTCAGCTTGTTTTCTGATAACCTGCAGAATACTAAAGATCTCAGCCCGGAAATCGAAGAAGGAATGCTTCCATTAATCCTGTTGTGATTGAGATATAACAGTACTAATTCCGAAAGTCTACCAACTGATCGTGGAATTCTTCCAGTTATCTGATTTTCAGACAAATCTAGATATTGGAGATTCTTAAGCTTGCCAATACCTGCAGGAATTCTGCCAGAGAAACGATTTTCATGAAGATCAAGCTTAGTTAGCAGTGCCAAGTTACCAATTGAAACTGGAATCGAACCAGAAATTTGATTTCCTGACAGACCCAGTTCTGAAAGTGACCTTAACGACCCAATAACAGAGGAATGAACAACACCAGATATGTGATTATCACTAAGATAGAGTTTCTGTAGCCGAAAAAGGTGCTGAAATGTGATTGGCACAGAACCTGTCAGCTTGTTTGAATCTAGGAAGAGATGAGTAAGCCGCAATAACTTGCCAAATTCCGATGGAATGAGACCCTTCAAGTCCTTGAGATTGCTCAGGTCGAGAATTTGCAGAAATGATAAGTTCCCCAGAAAAGGAGAAAGAGTTCCAGTCATGTACGTGTCAACGATGAAGTCGTTGACTGAAACGAGTCCTGGACGAGAGATGTTGACAACTCTACCGGAAGAATCGCATCCCACACCTTCCCAAGCTGTGCAGCAATCGGAGGATGATTTCCAGGAATGCAAGAGTCTTGAAGGGTCCGAGGTGATCTTGTGCTTGAACTGGAGTAATGCGTCTTTGTCTACAACGTTGCAGGCTTCAGCGACCAGAAGCAGGGCTGCTGGGAGGAAGAAAAAGAGGACGAATGACAGGGTATTGCGGTGAATAGAAACTTCCATCTTTGGTCACAACGGAATTTCTGTGCTGGAAAAGATGTCTCGAGTTGTGTTTTGTGGGGGAACAAGATGTCTTGATGAGCTCTTTCACGTGTTGGGATTTTTCTGTATTGACTCGACCGTTGGAGAGGAATAGCTAATCTACGCTCCTTTGTGGAGTGGAGCCCATCAACAAGCTACAAATATAACTATATATATATATATATATATATATTTAGAGAGAGAGAGAGAGAGAGAGAATTCTTAGGAGGATGATGTCAAGAATCCATTGGATCCCACTAATTTTTGGATAAAGAGAGATGATATATAAAAAAGTGGATCCACCGTAAAAAAAAAATATAAAAAACTCATTTTTTCTCGATGAGGTCCACATTTTTATAAAAGATTTGTACAAGATTTATACATTTGGAACTTATCTTAAGCATTACTTTTTTTTTATTATTCATAAAATATAAGCTGCCTCATTTTTCTCATGACATGTGTTTTATTTCCACATTGATAACGGTAATTTTGTAGATCTGGTTTTGTTTGACAATCTTTGGTTCGGTATGAAGTAGGGTTGGAAAATGAGGCCGAGCGTTGGTGGGTTTTTTTTTTTTTGTTTTTCATTCGATGGAGCTTCATTGGGGTACTTATGTTTTGGTTTATGAGAAGGCAAATTGAATTCATCGAGCACTTCCACACCTTCTATGGAACTAACTAGAAAAGTAGCAATCGAATTCATTATCATCGGTTTCTTTTTGTTTTCACGTGTAAATAGAATAAGTAAAACCTCTAGGCTCAGAAAAATAACAATGGTAGAAAGGGTGTTCCAGGCCAAATCTAGACTACTGTTCGAAAGGTAGCCGCCCTTCATATATTAATAAAGGATGCATGGATTCTTGAAAAGGGGAAGGACTGATGCGAGAAGTTGACGTTGCCTTCTTAAACTTGGAGAACAAACACAAATCTCCAGTCATTTCTCCAATACACAAAACCTCCTCTCTCTACCTCTCCATCCGGCTTCGGGGGGAGACTCCTCCCTCCTCAGACCTCTACTTTTCATCTCCATTTTTCCTCTCCATGTTCAAAGAGTTTTTTTTTTTCTTGTTATGTTCACTTTTTTTACTACTCTCCAGGTACCAATCTACAAGATGGGTCAAGAATCTCTACTAGCGCATATAGCTCACACGCCATCGTAAATCCGCACCTCCAACGCCTACACATGCAGCACTAGTGAATTCCTTGGCCTCAAATCTACAAAATACGACTGACCCCACTTCATTCCCACAGACGCTTGAGCCTTATGCGTCAGTACAGTGGCCGGATCTCAATTGCTGCGTTCGACAATCGTGTTTTTCAGACTATGACTTTGATTTCTCTAAATGCGAAGATGGAGTTAATAGAAGTAGAGTTCTCCTACGAAATACACCAAAACAATCAACTGCAACATCTTTCTAATTATTGTGATTTGGAGCCACAACCAATCGATCCACTTGTTAGATTGATGTAAACCACCTTTGCGGTGATCTCACTGAGCCAAGGAGCACGGGCCTGAACCTATGGTCCATTGCCATTTTTTTTTTACCCTCTCTCCCCCCAGCACTGCAACTTTTGTAATGGGGTTTTTGTATGGAGCACTCCACCCTCTTGTATCTCTGTTTTAATATAATGCATCCACAGTTTTATAAAAAAACCCTATTCTCACAAAATCATAAGCAATGAGCTCCATGATCATGGCCTCTATATCTACAACTCTAAGGACCTAAACATCATTATGATCTTTAGTTCTTCCACATCTTCATTTTTCTCTATAATCACTTCTCCATCGTCATTGTCTTCGTTACCATCCAACTTTAACATTCAAATGCATTTCCATCTTCAATGTTGCCTACCAACAACACGAGAACGATTGACCAGGTGATTAGCATGTCAAAAAAGTTGCTTTGAGTGTATTGTTTTTTAGAATGGAGGAAAAAAAATCAAACATATATACCAAGATTTTCTGTACAATTATTTACTCTAGATTTAGGTTCCAGGAAAAAAAAATCTGACATGTGAATTGTACCTAGGTTTGCAAATAGGTATTTGGAGAATTGAGTCGTAATCATAAATGTTGAAGATAATTTCAAATTATTAATTTGATTTTATCATTATCCTAAGCAAAACACTATAGACACAAATGAATCCAAAAAAGAGATCTCACACACTGATGTTGCCATGTCTCATTCTATTTTTTTTTTCTCTTTCTTTCTCCCTTCCCCCTGTGCCGCCACTCCTACCCTCTCCCCGTGCCCTCTCTCTGTGCTGGCCATGGTGGTCGGGGACCACCTTAGAGTTTGCAGAAGACCGACGATCCAAGTGGCACTGTCGGCGTGGAGCTCACGGCAGCTCGTCATGCACATTGGTGGCCAGGGACCACATTTCGCACACTGTGCCCTCTCCCCGTGCCCTCTCTCCGTGTTGGCCATGGTGGTCGGGGACCACCTTAGGGTGGGCTGAAGACATCGACAGTCCAAGCGACATTACCGTCATGGAGCTCACGGCAACTCGCCATGCATGTTGGTGGTCAGGGACCACATTTCACACACTGTGTGTGTGGTCAACCGAGCGCCGCTAGGTGGTTGGGGTGGCAGGATCTGAGCCGATGGCTTGCCTTTGGCCATTTATGGTGGTTAGGAACCACCCCGGGAAGATAGACAACGCTAGCGAGGAGGGAAAGGGGCGCCGCTCGGTGGCTAGAGTGGCGGGATCTGAACCGATGGCTTGTCCTTTGGCCGTCTGTGGTGGTCAGGAACCACCCCGAGAGGGCAGACAACGCTGGTGAGGAGGGAAAAGGGGAGGGAGAGGGGGGAGAAAGAGAGAGGGAAAAGGGGGAGGAGGGGAGGCAAGGGGAGAGGGGGGAGAAAAAGAGAGAAAAGAAGAAGAAGGGAGACGTGGCACACTGTTAGTTTGCTACATCAATGTGTGGGATCATTTTGTGTCTCTAGTAGCTGTTGAAATTTGTCACGTCCTCAGTATGAAACAAGTAACTGCAACAAAGAAATACTAGTATCACACACCTATTATAGTGATACAAATTGACTCAGCAGAGAGAGACAAAGTTGTTTTGTAAAAAATAAGTTATTTATTGAGAATTTAATGTGTAATTCTTATTTAAGTTAAAGTTAAGGGTGAGTTTAAACGAGAAAAATCAAATGGAATACCTAGACTTCTAGAGATGAGAAAGGGCATAATAAGCAACAAAATGTTTCAAGAGTTGAGAAAAGGCATTGTTCCAAATATTGTTTTTAGGAAGAGGGACGTTGTCCCCAATTTTATTAATAGATCTCATTTCCAGCTGAGAAATACCATGTAACAAAAAAAAAAAAGAACTTGGGGTTACAAAAATCCCAGATCAAGTCCTAAACAAACTAAAACTATATTATCTATCTTTACAACATTAAAATGTAATCTACAATAGTCACTGTACCAAACAGTCACATTAGAAAACTATATTAACAACTAAAATACAAGACCCTAAAATGCAAAGTGAATTAACAACTATCCAAAAGCAATGCACATGAAAGAATAGTAACAACTGCAATCTATGTCTAAAATTTGTAAACCAGTTAAAAATCCAACTTTAATTCACCTCATGCTAATCTAGGAAAAAAAGAAGAAAAGAAAAAAGTTTCAGACAAAGCTTTCAAACCAGCTTTTGCTAGCTGATCTGCAACTGTGTTTATACCTTCTACCTTCCTATATATGTGCTACAGATTAACCAAAGATAATTATGTCAACCCAAATCTCTAAAAACTTCCACGGTGGAAAAGAGATTTGATTGAACCAATGTACCAATTCTACATGATCAAATTCAATTATAACATCACTAACCCAAGCTATAAACAATATAGCAAACCTTGCTTCAATGCCATTATTTTATCAAATATATTTGATCCCTCTCCTTAATGAAGGGAAAAACCGAAAACAAAACCTCCACCATCATCTCTCAAGAAGGAGCAATGCTACATATAGTCGTGAAATGTGCAAGTATTTTGCAATAGTTTTGAAAAAGAGTAGAGTCCACTATTACAAAATTAATTTCTTTTCATATGAGTCTCATATTTATTCATTTTTAAAAAAAATGATTGCACGACGTTTGCACACTCATAACTGCAACTATTATTTTTCCTCAAGACGCCTCCACAACAAGCATGGTTTGGGTTTCAAAGCGATGAGCCATCAAATATTAAACTTCATTTTTCCAACTGGGGGGAAGTCTCCAGTGCACTAACAAGGTATTTTTTATTTTAACTTGTCGCTGATGTATTTGCAAAGCCAACAAAAAGCAGAAATCAAGGACTCTTAAGATCTTATTTTAGGTTTAACAAGCCATTCAAATCATGTAACCAATGAATGACATGATTTATTACTACTTGAATCGATGGCAGGGTGCCATTAGATACACAAATTTATTGACAACCTCAATTCCCAAATAACGATCATCAGTGCCATAGCTCCTAACATATTAACTTGATCTTTCCTTTTGAAGAGCTTCCATCATTGTAAGATAAGTCTCTTCCATGGAGAGCTTGACAGAGAGGAGTAACCAAAAAGAAGTGCAAGGTTTTCCCATCCTTCAGTAGTTAATCTCTCACTTTCAAACAAATGATCCACAGATTCTATCTTAGAGGAATTGGGGCAGCAGACACATTTGGATGCCATGGGAATTCCACACATCTGTATTGCTACATCAACTGGGACTGCATTATGAAATTTTTGGATGCAAGATATGGTTCCATATACAAGCAAAAAGAGGAAAAATATCATATGGACTTCTAATTAAATTCCAAACAGATTTTATAGAAAATTTATCAGAGTAAGATGGCTTCCAAATTGTCAAATATTCCTCTTCTTTTAATCTGAACTTTGGGTTTCAAAACAATTTCCTTTGGTTGATTTCCACCAAGTTGAGAAATAAGATTGATATTTGGCCCATATTGTGTCCAAATGCCTTTAATCTTTAGTTCACGTTGGCTAATTGTAAATCCTTTTTCAGATAGTAAACCATATTTTCCTGAGTTTTCAAACAAAGAATTAATAGCACATTCCCAAATTATCCAGATGCTATTTTCCATAATGAAAGGTAGAAAATTCAGACTCAACTTGAAGATGACGAGCACTCTTCAAAGCTCTTCTACTACTAAGTTTGGATCCAAAGGAGACTCAACAAACATCAGCTCCTTTGTAGGGGAAATTGCTTCAACCATAGAGGGATTTTCCTCTTTTTGCTTGTATTTTGAACCATTTTTAGCAGCGGAATCAACATTCTTCTCTACTTGATCATTTACTAACACTAATTCCTCCATACCATCAATTTATATACTCTCAACATTTTCAACAACTAAAACATGGGTTCATCTCTTTTTCTTTAAAGAAATGCTAATTTTCCTCTTACAATCTAGTTCAGCACGTTCTTGAAGGTGATAGTGTGTGCAAAATATTCGAAATCTTTCATATAACACTCGTTGCTAGAAACCATCATTAATAGAAGAACCTATCCAAATAAAGTCTTACTTCGATATAGATAAATCCATTTCAACACAAATGAGTGCATATATAACTCAATCGAGCATGAGTCAGTGTAGCTAAATCAACTTCTAAGAATTTGCCCAAAGGTTGGGCTATAACTTTCAGATATGAAGAAACATAAAAATTTAGAGGGACTAATGGAAGACATACCCAAATAGTCAAACCAATAACAAGTAGCCTTTCAGGATTCCACTTTGTAGCAATAATATGTGTGACCAAATGGCCGAGAATTTCGCAATCAATGCGAATTGCATAAGGGACTCCGAGCGATGAAGCTACAATGGAGTGAAGAGAACTGCTGGCTTATTATCCTTTGATTGGATTTGTTTATGAGGAATTGGAATAGCTGAGAGATCCAGCTTATTTGAAGGGTTGACAACAGAAGCATACAATAGTGGTAACAAGTGAAGTGGGTGCAGTCTAAACCATGAAGACGATTTTGTTGGAGTGTAATAACAGAATTTGCAAGGCAAAGTGGTGAAGTCTGTGCAACTTAGATCATGATCGTCCAATGACTCACAAGTAATTCCATGTGAATCAATAAGAACCACCTTACAAGGTGAAAACACTATGAAATAATAAATTTGAGTTGGGCCAATTAGTTTGAACCTCAAAAACCAGATGAACTTTTTGAGTGTGGCTTACATCTTGTTAAAAATGTACTGGATACATCCTATTTGAAAAGTGAATTGACAAGTTTAGAAGACTGAAAGAAAAGTCAACCTATTTTTCTACTTAAGCCATCTTGTACATTAATTTTTCAAAGAGGATGTATCTAGTGATGAAATTTTAATTGGGTAAAAGGGAAAGTTGATTTTTTGTTTTTTTATCGTTTTATTGAGAGAACTATTTTGGCAAAAAAGGCCGTTATTACTTTAATTGAGGCTAAGTTCAATAACTTCAAGTCGCACATTCAACTTAATTAAGCAAGTTGAGACTTACTGCAGCGGTTCATATCACTTGTAAAACAGCTAGAGTCCAATTGACTTGATAAATTCATCTAGACATCTAGTTACATGGCTTTTGCAAAAGAATCCGTTAAAGGCAACTATTGGTACCTATGATAACGAACCGTGTTGTCAAAACAACCCTTGAGAATGAATTTTCAATATCAACCTTTATTGTCTTCAAATAGGAGTAAAGTCTCATCGTTATTCCCATTATAAGTACTTGGGGTGGGTGGCGAGGCCCCACTGCCCATCCGTTCGCATCCCCGTTCAGCCTACACACACACATATGCATAAATAAGTTTATAATGAAACAATGTCGTGATGGTTACAAAATCCCAAGTTCCTATCTATAACTATCACATTTTCTCTCTCTTTTCATTTCTCTCATGCTAACCCCGGTGCCATCTTCTCCGCTCTTCTCCCCTAATATTTTCTCCCCCGTTTGTCAGGCTTTCATGCGTCAGTGCTAGTGGCCACGCCCACCATCTTGGACTTCTCTTTCCTTTCTCATATTCTCCCTCTTCCATTCTCGTCCTCCACCTCTAAAGTTGACAGAGAACTTCTCATCGTTGTCGTGGGTAACGGCTAGCGGCTGCAACCGTGGATGAAATTGTGATGCCGTGACGGGTCTTCAAATTTAATGACCCACGATTGCGACCATGGGCCATATAGATCTGCCCACATATCTCTAAAGATCTAAAAATAACCCATGACAGCGGTCATGGGTATGTATACTAATGGTTTTGTAACTTAAAATGCTAAAATTTTTTATATGATATGATTTGTGATTTTTTATTGGTTTTTGTTTTGTTTTGCTTTTTTTTTGGGATTTGGTTTTCTAATCTGATCTTTTACTTTGGGCGCATTTGTGTTTTTTTTTTTTTTGTTGTTGGTTTTTGTTTACTGATTTGTAACTTTGGCCGCCGGACTGAATGGAGGGCTAATCTGCCCCCGACATTCGGAATGGGGCACTCATCCACGGGGGGCGGAGCTGGGGCCCAAGTTGCCCCCTTGCCCATGCGGGGGCAAGACTAAGGGACTCTAATTATAAGCGAAGAAAATGCTATTTATACTTACAAATTTTACCCACATAACAATATATCATGACGTGTCAGTTATTGATACGGAAAAATTATAAACTTTGAAATTCCAAATTTGAATTAAAAAGAAAAAAAGAAAAAAGAAAAAAAGAAAAAACTGATAAAATAGATTTTTTACTCAATATGTATAATATTGTGCATAAAATTATAAGTACATATAGCTAATAGCTCTACTTAGTAAAAAAATTCACCAAATGTAAAATTCATCGTATCAAACTATAAAGTTCTGACATTATTTTTTATTTGTTTTATATCCTATTTATCGCTACTCAAGCCTAGAAGTAAAAGAGCAACACATTACAAATAATTATGTAAGGAGAAAAATAGTACCAGGTTGCCCTTTTTTATTTTTTTGTTAAAGAATTAATGTGTATATTAGTATTGTTCCGTTTCGTACAAGAAAACAAAGGATATCAGTGTCATTCAAATATGTCTCTGGTTCCACATTTCAGCCCACACCTCTCGTCTCTGGCCTTTTGGCAGTGGTAACAAATTTTAAATGTTCATTGTGTTGAATTGGGTCTCATATGCCTAAAAGTACGTTATTATATGAGGCAATAACTTCGGCTAAAATGACCTTTAAAAGCCCATAAATGGCTTAAATGGGCGGCCGTGTTGGATGTTGAGTGCGGTGATGGCTCACTTATCTAATGTCATTTTACTATTCAAACATTATCTAAATATTTTTATTTTATCGTGTTTTACTATCCAATGTATCTTATTTTATCTCATCCTACCACCCACCTTATCTTAAAAGATCATAGTCTTGCGTTTGGATAGTAAAGTATTTTTAGATATGCTATAAATAATAAAAAAATATTAAATAATAATAAATAAATAAATAATAATAATAATATAATCTAAAAATATATTCTCAATACCCTAAGTAAGCTTAAACCCCCCACCGCAACAATATAACATGAATAATATAATCTTCTCATCAATTTATGAGCGTACGTGGCATGACGTGACATGTTACATGGCAATAACTTTTTTACCAACATAATCTCTTTCTCTTGTCTTCTATTTATGAGCTACTTTTAATGAAGATATTCTCAGTACTGAACATCATATAATATTGGTACAATAATATTTCACGGGAGACTCTGCAAATTGAAAAGCACAAAGGATAAATAAAATTATAAAACTCAAATTAGGGGGCCTCGTGGGGCTTAGTACTGTCTAAATTGTAATACAAAAACAAAAACAATCACGTGGCTACAACGTTCCTCTGTCAGATCGATCGAGGAAACACAACCAAATCTAGCGTTCTTCCATCCACCTTCGTCATCCGTCGCCGTCCTCTTCACGATTACTACACACTTTACGCTTTACGTACTCAATTGGCATCTATAGCGCTATAATTTTAATATATACATATAGATACATACATATATGTATTTTTCTTAAAGCAGAAGGTTTTGCTGCAATGCATGCTAATAAGACGAAGAGTAAATTCTTTTAGGTAGGTAGCCATTTGTTTCAGAAAGCCTGGCAGGAGGAGATTTATACCCTAAATCACAGATCAAACGAATGTGGGAGGGAGCTTTGAAGAAAGTGGAGAGCAATTATAACCAGATAAGAGAAACAGATCAAATTAATAACACCATCAATTATATAGACATGTAGTCACAGTGTTCAAGGAATTAAAGGACTGAAGCTCTTACACTCGGCCAAAGATTTCTGGTCACCACCCTGACAGAAAAAGAAAATGGCCGGACATCTTATCAAACAGTTGTCCACTAGCCTCATGTTTACAGAACCCGGTTTGAGACCCATTAGAGGGTCCGGTATGGCTCCGAACAAGTAATTCCCGCCGAGCAAGAGCCTCTCGAAAGGTGAGATTCCGGGTCCGGGCACGACGGCTTTGAAGGCGTACTGGGTTGGTATCATGCCCGTGAGCTTGTTGTTCTCGAGGGACAAAGCGGAGAGCCTTGGCATCAACGACATGAACGAGGGTAGAAAGCCGTGGAGCTCGTTGTTGCTGAGATCAATGGCTATGAGCTCGCTCTGGGTGGCCATGGACGCTGGGACTTGTATGGAGGAGAAGTGGTTGAATGAGAGCGCAAGTTGCTGCAGAGATGGAAGGGCGTCGAAAAGAAGCGCTGGGACGGAGCCACTGAGACGGTTGTGACTCAGATCGAGTACTTGCAGATAGTCCAAGTTTCTGAAACTGTCAGGGGCCATCGTTCCTTCTAAGACGTTGTCTCTCATCGATATTTGAATCAAAGAAGCCGGAAACGTCCCCGGGATTTTGCCGGAGATGGCATTGTCGCTGGCGTCCAAGAAGGAAAGGTTTTTCAAAGAACCCAACTCGGGAAACACTCCGGCGAGCTTGTTCGATTGAAGCTCGAGCCGTTTCAAGTTCACCAAGTTGTTCATACTCGCCGGGATTGTTCCCTGGAGATTGTTGTTATCGAGATAAAGCTCCTCGAGCTCAGAGAGTGATCCAATCGAGGTGGGTATCTCGCCGGAGAGAGTGTTCCTCGACAGACCCAAGCGGCGCAGCCTAGTCAGGTTAGCCAGCGAGCTAGAAATCGGACCGGAGAAGAAGTTGTCGGAGAGGTCAAGGGATTCCAAGTAATGGAGATTCCAAGAAGTAGACGAGAGAGAACCGGTGTAACCCGCCTGGTCAAGACCGATCTCCGTGACTCGGCTCCTTCCCGAGACGACGAGGTCGCACCTGAAGCCGCAGGTGAAGCGGTCGCTAAAGAGGTTATCGCAGGGATCAACGGTGAAGTCCCAAGAGCTCACGCATGAGCCTGGACTCACTGAGCCAGGCTCGAGCCCGTTCTTCAGCTCCTTCAAAACCTCGATGTCCTCCCAATACGTCTTTGATTCTGCACCAGAAGACAGACCCATAACCACAATTATCAGAAACACGGAAGGTACAGAGAATTTGGGAAAATCCATTTGCAAATCTTCACTGTTTTTTACCCTTCGAGAAGGAATTTGTGGGAATTTAGATTATCTAATGTGGGCTGGAGATTACAGAGAGAGAGTAAGAGAGAGGGAAGACACCCAGTTAATCATGGCCGTTAGTTATGGAGATCGGAATGAAAGATATTTGCTATTTGTTTTGGGTTTCTGAGTGGTTTCAGGGGCACTCACATGTCAGAGCCCTTTGTCTAAAGCATTTTTATATGGCAGTTAGGTTTGGATGTTAGCGTAGAGAGTGGTAAGAGCACTCTCGTTCAATAGTTAAACTCAAGAGTATTGCTATTCATAAGCACATACATCACACATTATAATTTTTTTTATTTTTTTAAATTTTTTTAAAGTCTTTTTTTGGTTTTATTATTCTTAAAATAATTGAATTATTTTACTCATAATTCATATACTACACATTTGATAAGAGAATAAAATTAAAAAAATCATAAAAATGATGGTATGTGGTGTATGAGACTTAAGAATAGAATTTTTCTAAACTCAAACTTAACTAATTCACATGAATTTATTTTACTATTTTACTCACATTTGATTTTTATATTAGATATATATTTTTTATATAATAATAAAATAATATTAATTTATTTTTTAAATTCGACCCACAATACTAATTTATTGTAGTAAAAAGCTATCATTTTTTTAATTTGTATAATCCAATATAACACATTTTGAGATTTTATTAGTCAAAGATCCGATTAAATATACATTCGCATAATCCAATAAGATTTTATGTTGGTCTTTAATATAATATTTAATAATTAAAAAATGATAATCTATCAATCATTTAAAGAGATACCAGAATTGATAAAAGAAGATGGTTAATATTTTCTAACTTAAAATGCATCTCATTGATCATCAAGTAGGTTGAGAATGATAAAAACATAACATATCTGCTTCTATTTGAGCTGTTTCTACTTTATATCACTTGAACTGATACATGATGAGTTTTTAGGTTAATTCAATGCTTTAGAGTATACTATAATTTTGATTTTCTCTGAGTATTGTTTAGATATTTAAATTTATACTCAATGTAACACGCTTTTAAGAATTTGACTCTGACTTGTTTATACCTCTAAGATGAATAATAGATATTATTTAAATGATTAATATATAAAATTATTTAAAAATGTGTCATATAAAGAAGAGTACTAATAGCACGATTCTTCTTTTTAATTAGCACTATGATGCATTGCTTACTATGGAGATTATTAAGGAAAAAGAGAAGGGCCAAATTAAATTAGTCAAGACAGAGGCCCATGATTGTGCACAAAGCAAAAACATCACAGTAGCCACAGCAGAGAACACATGCACAGCAGACAACGTGGAAGCACAGCAGAGACAAAATCCTTACAGCAGACACATCTCATACACAGCAGAGAAATTGTGAACCTTCTAGAATTGTAAATATAGGACAGGTGTCAAATAACCCTATGTAATTCCTTTAGCAGAAATACTTGTCTATATATATAGATTGTAAGTTCACGGAAGAAATACATATGAAAACAGAGGAAATATTCATTACAGCTTCTCTTGGGTATTGTGTCAAGCAGTTGATATACATTCTGGAAATTTATTTCTTTAGAGATCCATTGTCTAAAAGTAAAAGAGTTTGTTGGTTGCTATATGCACATCTGTTAGTGCTTAACGAACTTTGAGTTTTGAAGGCCTTTGAAACCAACCAACCGATGTAAATTATTGGTGATAGATCCGGATTTGGTACTTACCAACTACCATAACTAACAATGATTTGATTAAAAAAGGCATTTCTAAAACAAATTATGTTTTCACAGTATAAAAAATAAGATCTCGTTTAGTTATACAGATGAGATGAAATGAGATAAAAGTTAAAAATTAAATAAAATATTGTTAAAATATAATTTTTTAATATAATTTTTATTTTGAGATTTAAAAAAAATTAAATTATTTATTATAGTTATAAGAATTATATAAGATAAGAGTCTCATTTCGGTAACCAAACCAGGCCAATCTCTCATCACTTAGAGCATTCTCATTGGATTAGCTAAATTAAAGTACATTTTTGATGAATACAAGATGAATTTAACATTTAGCTATTACATTCACATAAGTTTCTACATTGGAATAGCTATTTTTTCATTATATGACAATAAAATAATATAAAATGAATTTAACTTTGACTATTCAAATTAAATCTCTAAATTGAATTATCCATTTATTCATTATATAGTAATGAATAATTAATAATTTTGAAAATTTTTTAATTTTTTTAATTATGAATTTATTTTATTTTATCATATTTTACTATTCATAATATTATATATTAATTAGTAATTGTATTCTAATTATATTTTTTCAATTGTCATTTAAAATGGAGAGAGAAATAATTTATATTAAAAGGAGAGAGAAAGAAATAATATAAAAAGGATTTGATGAATGAATAGTGTGTTCCAAATTTGAAAATTAGTTTAGACTTTACTGTAGCTATATTCCAAATATTTGAAATATAGTTAATTCAATGTGAGAGATTTTATGACCTAATAGCTAAATTTTCATTGGATTTAACTTTTACCTAATCCAATGAGAATGCTCTTACAAGTTTAGCAAGAAGTGTGATAGTCTGGATTGTTAGGTGTATGGATGGATTAAGAATTTATACGCAACTGTAAATATTATTTCTCTAATTAAAATTTCAATAAAATTATTAAAAAGAGTAAAGAATTTTCCGGTGGAGGGTAAAGTGGACCATGACCCTCCAATCATTATCAAGATAGGTTAACAGAACAAGCATGCTGCAATTATTGTATACCTAAAGCAGAGAATAGGCCAATGAATCAAATTGCAATGGGCCATGACCCCTCAATCTTTAAGGTAATTTCATCGTCTGTCTTCTTTGTTATTGTTTGTTTCTTTTGTTGTATCGTCCGATGGCACTGACAGAACTCGCACGGCTCAATGGTAAAGCTACAGTTCAAGAGTAAATCAAGGTTGCCCATTCTTACTCTTTCACATGGGTGACCACCGCCTCCTTGAAAGCTCTTCTTTTTGAAGAGTAAAAAATATAAATAACTCGCATTAGTGTTGAATTAAAAATGAAATCCATTAAAAGCATATCTATGCTTTCTCAGAGAAAAGCGGATTATATCTACAACATTATCACGTTTTAAAGGTTAATATAGCAAACTCCACTACGACCAAGTTTCAAGTACGTAGTTCTTTTATTTTTACACACTTGATTAGAATTTAATCAGTTACAGATACATAATTGAGTTAGAGAGGCTCCTTCTAGTTTTCTCTCTCCCCAAGGCATTATTTTCTCTCTATCAAAGGACCCAGCCTCTCCTCCCAAGAGGTGGACCTTTGGCTCCTCCCTCCCTCTCCACTTGTCTAGCCTACGCCAAAATTGTCCATATAAATATATATATATATATTCTTTAATTTTCCGTCCGTAGCACCAAGATGTGTCGATCTGCTGCCTACCGGCCTCCTACGATTACCACGCGCCCCACCTTCAAATTCGTGTACGTCTCACGCAAGGCTCATACCGTACGTGAGTCTCACACGCCGTCGCGCCATGGGGAGTCTGACATTGCCACGCACGGCACCATCGGAACCAATGGGTGGGAGTCAAATTTTTTGCTCCAAATCCATCTTTTTTATTTTTCTTGTGTTGCTTTTATTTATTTTAAGATGACTGTTAGGGGCTCCCACCCCATCGAATCTAATATCATGTAACCAATTAGTTTATCTATGAAATGCTTGCTTAGAATATATATATAATTGAGTTAGAGCATCACCAACTTGTTTATCTATAAGTCACCAAATTCTTCAAAACATTACTTATTAAGATCTCCTCAAACTCCAATTCTTTAAATCTGTGATATCATGTAGTGAGTATAGGTAGAAGTTTGTGCCCTTTGTTATGATTCCAATGGATTTTAACCGTGCTAGTAATTAGTACTTTTGGAGTATGGACCAGACGTAACTTGAGACTTGCAAAGTCCAATTTAAAATTCTCCAAACCAAATTATCACTTTTGTTATCATAAATATCAAGAGCAATGAAAAAGAATACATATGTGGAAGCCCTTGATCAAATTGCTCGTCAATCAATAACAACTCGAGATATCTCTCATTAGCTTTCTCTCGGGGCCCTACTTAGTAATCAAGGTACAAATATTATTAATAATATAATTAAATTTATCTATTCTAGTCAACTTAAGTAAATTTATCTTTTCTTGGGTTCTTTTAATTCTTAGTGCTTAGCTCCTAGAAAGCTAAAGAAAGGAAAAGAAGACGATTACATTTTCGAATGGAATGGTGTTTTTATTGGCCTTTATATTTTGTTTTTTTTTCCTGTTCTTATTTGGAAGATGCATGCTTTTTGGCTTTCTTTTGTATTGCGGTCTCACTTTTGAGGAGATGAATATTTCTACTGAGTTCAATACAAGGATGTTCGGGAAAAGATTTTTTTTAGTACTTTTTTTCCCCTTTGGACTCCTGTGGGGATGACGAGTAACTCCAATTACGGCTTTTTCATGGACCTAAATTAGATGCCTTTACCAGATTGATGGCTAAACGCAATCCATGTTCCCGTCCTTACCAACACGGAATCCATTCTCCCTTTTGGCGACGCATACAACAGCAACATCTCCACCTTCACTTTCACCAGATGAGAAGCACTTAATGAACGACCACAGGACATGACTCATGATGACAATGTAAGGTAAACTCTTGCTGGTTTTGCTCCTTTTTCTTTTCTTGCAGTTTGAATAGTGAGTTGAAACTAAATGAGTTAAAATAAAATTAAAAGTTGAATAAAATATTATTAAAATATTTTATTATTATTATTATTATTATTATTATTATTATTATTTTGAAAATTTAAAATTTTGAATTGTTTATTATATTTTATATAAAAAATTTTAAAAAATTATAATTATTAGATGAGATAAGATGAATTAAAATAAACTCTAATCGGCCTTAGTCGCATAGACAGCTAGTGTTTGCTCATTGTTGCAGCTCTTAGGGAATTCTGTGAAATTCAAGAGGGCTTCTCCACATTTCAAGTCTTTAGCGTTGCCTTTGATGTCCTTTCAACTTAGTTGTATATACTGAAGGGATTGTTGCAGTTAGGTATGTATATATGAACAGGAAAATTATCATATTGTCATCTCACTTTCATCTCACTAAATATGATGTATTACATTTATCATCATTAAATGATCATTTATTGCATTTTTTTATCATCTAATGGTGATTAATGTATCACATACTACTCAGTATGATCAAAATAGGATGATAGTGTAGTGTATATCATTACTCATATGAACAATGTAGTCGAGCATCAAAACCCATGTCCCCAAAAGCATTTTTCTTTTAGAAAAATTCTATACACCACACTATCATCTCACTATATAATATGTGACACATTTATCACCATTGGATGATCCTATATTGGATAATTTTTTATCATCCTATAGTGATAAATATGACATATTTTACATAGTGGGATGGCGGTATGGTGTATAACATTACTCAGCTTTTAGTTTTTATTCATTTGTATTTTTCTTTTCTTGATTTCATTATTCATTTTTGTATCTGGAAAGAGAAATATGAAATGCGGGCAGTATAGACTAGGTGAAATTACAAAAAAGCATGATCCTATCCAATTGTGCACCCCAAAAGAAAACATTTCCAAATGGGAACTTGGGCTACCAGATTCTAGTGATGATAATTATTATCTGAGTGTGAATTATTACTGATGAAGAAGATAGTGGACAAAGAAATATTGCTTAGGCCATTAATTGGCGAATCGAGAACACCAAGCCAAAGACATGAGCTAACAACAAAAGCACTTGCAATATGGACATCTGATGTCTTGAAAATATGCATCAACAACTACCCCTAATTGCAGAGAGCAAAAACAGAAAACAGAATCAAACGGGAAATAATAGATGGGAAAACAATAAAAAAGGATAGAGGCGAAAATGAATCGCTACTTGCTGCTATCAGTGCTTAAATCCTAAACTATTTCTGCTACTTGCTGCTATCAGTGCTTAAATTCTAAACTATTTCTACTTCTATATAGACAGATATATATACATTCCTTCGGGAGAAAGCACAGACATTATATTGGTTTTGTAGCACGAGGATGCTCCCAGTAAAAGGGTTAACAAATACAATTGAAACTGGCTATTCATGAGATGAATTACAAAATGAGGCAAGAGTTTGTACCTTCTATTGCTGTCTCTTCTATGGGCCCCCCTCCGATGACCATTCAAATTTGATGTTTTCTTGGCTTCTTTTGGCAAGGTCCACTAGATAACGCCTCACAGATTTGTGATTCATCTCAAACACAAATGCCATTTCTCTAATCTGCACATTCATCATTTATAATAAATTTCATTTTGTTGTCAATTATTGAGCACGAGTTCAAACATTTCAATGCCATAATAACTTGCCCACACTAAGAAAGAATACAAATTACAATGGCAAATTCTGTTTTGTTGGAGAATCACATAAAGGAGAGAATCCAATTTACATGAATTAATGACACATAGAAAACTGGTGAATTTGAATGGCATAAAAAAAAATCCATGAGATATTGGGCATTACAGCACCAAAAGATGGGAAGCCATTTACCTCAATCAAACTACCAGTATTAAGTCTCAGAAGCTGTCCCCGAGAAACTTCTTTGCCATTCAAAAAGATTGAACTCTTGCCAAGATTCTTCAGAAAGAAAGAACCATCTTCTTCCATCTTTATAAGAGCCTAGCACAATAATGAACACCAGTTATAATTGAATACCAGAAGAGAGATTCTTTCTAGAATCCCTGAATTCAAAGGCAATAAATATATTCTGAGAATATTAACCCATTGCAAGAGTGCTTAGGGAAAGCCCAACCAACATTGGCACCCTTGACCTTTTCTAGTTAGTAATTATAAATAGTTTGGCCCCCATTTACGTCATATCATTATTTTCTTTCCTGCCTGCAATTTAGCAAAAGATATATATTTTTTTAAATAAATTCAGGAGTTGCCTTGCTAGGGAACTGACATTCAAAATGTGACTCACTAAACTCACTTTGGTAGAAAAGAACAAGTCACTGCTTTTATGTAGGATTGGCAAATGATATAGACTCAAGAAAGCTCTTGCAAAGGATCAATACTCACAAAATATGCAAAACATTGCATCGAGAACACTCAAATAAATCCCACCTGCCGTCTAGATACTTTGTTAGCAAGTCCTTCTCTTCCCAAGTCAATATCAACTTCAAAGTCATTTGTTGCTCTGCCAAGTATAACCTGTAATACAGAAACATATTGCACTAAGAACAAGAGAACAATCACACAAGAAGATTTACGAATAAAATCACATTCTGACTATTGTATTGACAGTATGCTCGAAAATCGTGTTTGAATAGTGCTAATTTTGCATCAAGCATCCGTATTGAATTTTAGATCTAATTTAGACCTATATGGTCACTACAAAGTTAAATTCACTTGGACTCTAAGTGTGATTTACGAGTAGTATTCTGAAATCCCTAGGGACTGACTCAAGTGGTAAGAGCCTTGGTCTTGGCAGTATGCTCCCTCTAGGTCTATGGTTCGAATCCTTGATGCAAACAAATTAATGGGGCTATCGAACTGGGAGAACTTCCCCTTTAATAACACAAGGTGCACTTGTAGAAAACTCCCTGTACACCCCCAGGATTAGTCAGGACTTTGTTCCCCCAACACCCAGTGGCAATAAAAAAAAGTAGTATTATGATGGCACAGTAAAAAAGAAAAGGAAAATCCCTACACAGTACCCAAATCTCTCTGAAGCTTGTATAAGTTCACAGGAAGATGCACTAAACCAACAGCAGATCAAACTTTCGTGAGATGTACTAAAACTGCATATACTAGTATATATTGACTATTCGGCAAAAAAAAAAAGAAAACTACCAGATCTCCACTGTAAAAAAGAAGAAAATTTAACCAGAGTTAAATCCATGATGCAAGCCCTTCATTGACCATAAGTGAAGCTAACTGAATAATTCAGAAGGTCAAAAGTCAGAAACTGTACCTCAGTCTTCCTAATATAGTGTTTCAGATGGCGGCCATACATAATTGCAAGTGCACCTCGAGATGCAATGGCTCTCTGCATAGAAGAACGAGCACACTGTTCCAGCCTTATGATTTTCCTCTTCGTATCCTGATGTTGATATCGCAAGACTGGAAATGAAAGAAATTAAAGTCAAATGCAAATTATGATGAGAAGTGCAATATATTTCCCTTAGTTCTCATCTTAGAACAATGAACTCCTTGATATTGATTGGTTGGTGGGTTAACTTTACAATTATACAAAAAGTTGTTGATAACATGATAGAAGTAAGTCAACTAAAAAATCTGTATTAAAGATTTGCTCATCAGCATATCTGTATGAAATCTGATTAACTATAAAGCCACTAGCACCTACAACCACCAATCATTGATGCCTAAAAACTCAAGTAAATTCCAATACATCACCTGAAAAGCAAATTTCTCCAGATTAACTTTCTTCATAAGAAAGAAATGCATGCACAGAACAAATAACCTAGTCGGACCTATTACCTTCTCTACTAACATATGGATCCTGATCATCTGGACACAAGTCCATTTCAAGTATCTGAAAGATAACATCAATAAATTATCAGAGGCAGAACCTCAAAATTAATTAAATAGAGTATCATAATATATTTCCTTAGACACAACCATTAATGTTTTTACCATTGCCTCAATATCAAAAAAGGAAGGTATGTTGTCGTCGTCATCAGATTCTTCCTGGTCCAGTGTTGGGGGATTTGCTTCTGGTTCAAAACCTGGTTGAGTGGAACCTGGCCGTGCATGTAGTTCTGAAGCATTGGTTTCCTGTGTACAACAAGCATTCTAAGGAATAGCATTTGGAAAAGGCACAACCATGAAATTGCTGCTCTATAAAAAGCAACCAAACCTAATTCAACTGAGCTCAAATGGTACTCCCTCCCCTGGTTCCAAAAACCAGGTGGTGGGTTCAAGGCCTACGAATTGGATCCATTAGCTACATAAATAAGTTACCAATGAAGAAATGCAGGTGCTATTTATATCATAACGAACTTAATTTTGACATACACCTTTATTTTTAGAGCTCCATCCATGGCTGACTTTGGAGTTGCATGGGTGGATCTGCCTAGTTGACTTGGGTCAATAATGATGCTCTCTTGGGAGTCCACAGCAAGATGGTTACCATCAGGCCATCCAGGTTTGGCTCCAGAACCAACAATTGGGTGCTTTGAACGAGTCTCTGGCACTGGTTCTAGAGCCACCATGCGAGTTAAAGATGGAGAAGAATTTTCATATTTTTTCTTCAAGTTTATTTCACGTTCACCCTTCGTTTGATGGGTAGAGGAGGATGGATTAGTGGTCTCCTTATAATTTGGCCATATAGGAGTAAAAGCAAATGCGGTAGATAAGCATATGTGGTCATTGCATGGGATTTCCGGGTCCTCGGTATTCAATGTGCATTCCATCTCTCCGTCGTGAAGTTCTGGAGGAAGATGATCAGGCACCGATGTAGACGAAGTCATACCAACTTCGGAGGAGCAAAGACTTTGCCGATCAATACGACCAGATTGAGCCGAATCAGCAGCAGCATCCAATCCCGCATTTAAAACCAATGTTTGAGGTTCACAAGCATCATCTTCATGAGCATAATTCAGGCAACTCAACGGAATTGAATTATCACTATCGCAACAAGGCTTATTGGAGGCGTCTTTTGCATCTTCGTCCGCGAACGGAAGCTCGTCCTCATTTGCGAGGTTCAACAGACAATCCGAAAGATCCACAAAACCACCGGCATTTCCGTCTTTCAAAATTGGCTCCGAATGGACAACATGATACACGGATGAACGTATTTGCTCGCCATCCACATCACCGGGAAGTATCATTGTCTCGCCCGCACACTGTTCCTCACCTCCAGGGCTCATACTGATAGGCATTGCAGGCGCTGAGACGTCCTCGATCGTTTTCCAGATAGGCATATCTGGAATCTCATAAGGCGGCCTTATATCCTCAGCGCCTGGGCTATTCCCAAAATCCTCAACTAAACTATCTTTCTGCGCATCATTCTGCTCAAAAATTAATTCAGTGCCACTATTTGCTATGGCATTTGCCGAATCCACATGCCTCCTTATGAGTGGAGGAACATGATTCAAAATCTCACCACGCAAATTCTGAAAACCTAAATGGCTCTCAACACCATCGACAATCATAGAACTACCAGCCGGAGCCTGACAACCACTTCCATTGCCGAGGAGACGATCATCCTCATTCAGCGAACCTAGAAAACTTAAATCAAAGGATTGAAAAGCATGATGGTTGCAGAGTTTCTTCCGCATCGCGTAGTACTGTTCACGGACGCTGTCAGCTGTCCTTTTAGCCGGAGCCACCACGCTTTTATTCCGCAGGATCGCCGAAGATGAGTTACCGGAAGCAGAGAGTTCGTACTCGACCATGCGAGCAGAAGCTTCCACAGAAACATCGTTGTCGTAGAGGAGAGAACGCCAGCGATCTCGCAATTCACGAACCGTAAATCGGCGGGAGAAGCGAACAGCACCTTTGGCAAGCGCCTCCAGAGAGGCACCTCCCTGTAAATTGGAGAACACAACGGAATCAGAGCAACAAATTTGGAAGGTAAGGTTTAACATACAAGCTCTCGCACAAATCATACGAAAGCTAACAGAGAAATTCTAGCCAAACAACGGAATCGAATTGAATTCGATTTGAGGGAGGACAAGGAGGGGATAAAATTGGAAAGAGAAGGGGTACCTCGAGAGCGTTCTTCAACAAAATATCGTCCTCCGGGATCCATTTAGGGACTGAAGCTGTTGCAGCCATTAATGAATTTAAAACAAAACGTAAAAAGAAAAAGAAAAAGATTTAACAGAGCATGCTTCTTCTATTGTCGTTTTGGACTTCCCAAATTTCCGAGATGCGAGCTCTGCTCTGGGAAATTGGAGCCACGCTTTCTCTCTCCCTCAGAGGCTCAAGACATCCTCTATACTTCACCTTCGTCCTGCTATCGTTTCACTTTCACTTTGCTGACATCTTTCCAAATATCAACGGGTAATATAATTTATAACCTTTTTTATCTTTTTTAAAAAAGAAAACATAACGAATAATAATTTTAATGAAGTATTTCAGATATTTTATAAATAGTAATAAAAAATTAAAAAAATATATTAAATAACAGTAAAAAATAGATAAATATTATAATATATTTATAATATTAAGATATTTTGAGAATATCTCAATACTCAAATTAGGCTATGAAATAAATTTTAGGTGAAGTTTTTGCTTGACATTGAATATTTTATAAATATTATAATATACTTATTTCTCACTTCTAGATATTAATTAAAATTCTAAACAAAAATTTTATGGCAACATTCTGGCTTTTTCCCCCTTGTCTGTTACCGTTTGATGGATGAAATTCGCGGCATATTCCTGTGATATACGGCTTGTGTAACAGCTTGCCTTTTTTTTTTTTTTTATTTAAACATTTTATGAATAATTAATGTTTTGACATTTAGATATCTCATAATTACGTGAATGATAATAAAATAGTTTTACTTTAAGATGTTTTATTTAATTTTAAAAAAATGAGAGAAAAAAATCAAATAAAAAATATTATAAAGTAAAAAACGTTGATTAAATATAATTTTTATTTTGAAGTTTATAAAAGTTGTATTAAATTTTATATTTTGTTTTGAAGTGTGTAAAAGTTTTTTTTTTTTTTTTTTGAAGAATAGTCGATGCCACAATTCCAAGAGTGGCCCATTTTCAAAAAATTACTTTTGGGCACTGCCTACTGCCATGGATTATAGGAATGCCAAGTTCCTTCAGAATCTTCCCATCCAGTCTTGATGCCGAGCCCACCCTTTTCAATTTTCCAGAAATTAAACTCAGCTACTTTTTTTTACAGATATCCACACTCTCAATTGATTCATTTTTCCCTTCCATCTTAGCCAAACATCTCCATCTCCAAAGTTTCCATGAGATCAAAATAGGCAACAAACCTATTATGACCCCCTTTTGGCTAGATTTCCTTGCACATCTAAACCAAAAAATGACTCGCTGCCACCAGTTTAATGAATGTAAATAGTTTACCCCCAACTCAAGGGATGCCTTCTTCCATAAAAGATTAGCATTATCACCTGTGTTCAACACATGTTCCCTATCTTCAATTGCACCCATCTAACAACAACAACTACATCTTGATACAAAAGGAACACCAACTTCTTGAATCCGTGCATCTACAGGCAAACAATTAAATTTTACTTTCCACATGAAAATTGAAGCTTTTTTCGGGAGAAGAGTTTGCCAAACCCAGTCCATTCCTTCTAGTATCGGCCCTTTCAATATAATCAATTTCCATGTTGAAGTCGTAGAAAAAAGACCATCAATGGCTGGCTTCCAAACCTGAATGTCTTCACCTCGACGTCCACCAGGGATAGAGGCCCTTATTTCATCAACCATATCTTGTCCTACTAAATTTTCCAGCAACTACACATCCTAGTAATTATCCACCCAAACCTCTTTAAGTAATAATTTTGGAGTTAACACAGCAACAACACAAATAACCAAAGGACCATTCGACAACCATTTGTCAAACCAAAAGGAAATATTTCCTTCTCTAACCTTAATGATTAGATTTTCCAATACTTCTGGTAATACTTTGGAAATGGATTTCCACAATCTGGAATCCGTACTCCTACTCACAGTACCCGTACACTGGTCTCCTCTAAAATATTTTGCCTTAAAAAACTTTGTCCATCAATTCTCTATAGACAAAATTATCAAAGCTAATTTCATATGCAAAGATTTATGGATATCATCAAAACTTCTAACACCAATTCCTCCCTCCACTATAGGCCTACACATGGATGCCCAAGAGCGCCATTTTCTCTTAGAATCCCCCCAAAAGAAACCCGATAAAATAGAATTCAGTTTTCCCAACAAAATCTTTGGCATAGCCAAAACAACTAACAAATGAGTTGGCATACTACACAAGACATGTTTTAAGAGAATCAGTTTACCTCCTTGAGAAAGAAGTCTCCCCTTCCATCCTGCCACTTTGTTCCTCACCTTCTCCACCAACGGATTTAGTAGACAAGAATTGACTCTTTCATCAGTTACCGGCGCCCCTAAATACCACATGGGTAGACCGCCTTCCACAAAACCCATCATATTCAATAGAATTGTACGCCGAGATGCACTTTTTTTTTTTTTTTTTGAGAAAAACATCATAGACTTTTCTCTATTTATCAACTGCCCAAACCAAGCAGAATAAATCTCAAGAATTTTTAAGATACCTCTTAAAGACTTCTTTTCCCCATTAGAAAAAATTAGTAAGTCATTCGCTTATGGTTTAGTATATGGTTTTTTCAAAGATATCCTAATATAAAGATAATTTGCCCCCTAAAATATTTTCAAAAATCTCATTTAGTACTTAGTTGTCTAGGTTTCGTTTAGTTTTTTAATAATTTTTTCATAATTACTCCTATTTTTTGTCATTAATAAAATCTGATCACATTCTCATTTTTTTTTTAAACGTCACAAGTGGCAATAAAATATCTTGGTCTCTTTTTATAAGCTATTTAGTAAATTTATAACCTCATTTTATTTATTTATTTATATTTTTCCTTTTTAAGTCTTCTACTAGCTAGCTTGTTTGGATTAGTTTTGTTAATAAGTACATATATTATATATATAACTACCATCGAGTTGACAATTAGGAATGAATGCAACAAATCTCACATAGCTATTTCTATCTATATTATAGAGACTTTACAATATTCAATCTTAGATTCAACAAAAAAGTTTATCTTTGTTTATTTAATTTTTATCATTTGCTTCAAAAAATCTTACATGACTATTTCTATCTTAATTTTTATCTTTCACTTGAGTTCGATGGCGCTCAAATGAGAGGTTTAGATGGGTGGCTTTAATAATTTAGTTTGTCCCTAGATAACAACCTTATATGGTTAATGTTAAATGTCGTTGACACACTTTGCTACCTTAAATGTCGGTTACTGTTCACCCCTACATACGACACACTTTACTAATCGCCCTCCCAAACCCCAAATCCTAGTTCCACCCCTGGTTATGAACTTTAGACTTGTAATTCGATTGATGCATCCTTTTTTTTATACTATCAAAACGAGATCAATGGAGTCATGGGTTTCAACTCCCACGTGGAGAATATCTTCTCTTTGTACAAATTAAACAAGTGCATATAACGTCATAAATAATGAGGTCATGTTTTAAAAAAATGAGAAGTGCATATAGAAGAGGTAAGCTTATAAAATGACATGATTTCATACGATATGTTAGATCTACTTTATAAAATAAAAATAATTTTATAATCTAATATATCATATCAAGCTATGTAAATTTTTAGTTAAAATATTTCTCGAAAAGATAGTGTGCGAAGAATGTAGTTACAATGAAGTGAAAAGACATGATGGCAAAGACCCAAATAAATTATGATGTAGTTTAATATGAATATAATTCTTTACGTTGTATATATGATTTATCTTCTCCAGTTTGCTAAATGTATATGGTTTATATTTTAAAATATTGTTTTAAGTTACTTGATAGATAAAGGCCGAGTGTTATACGTCACTATAAAAAATCAAGTTTTTTCCAGCGATTCGAGTGTTATACGCACGCGTGCATGGTTGGTTATTTAATGATCGATAATAAATCGATTTATCTCTTTTTTAGCATATATATGGTGTAACACACACAGGATAAACACACTGGAAAAAAAGCCTTCCATGAGGAATGCCCTTTTCAGATTGGGTTGAGGAGAAGAAGCAGGAAAAGATAAAATTCTAATATTCATCAGTTTTTGCATAAAAGAACCAAGCACCTACGTCGCCTCTATAAAGTTGAAACCCTACAAAAGATAAAAGGCCATGGGCATGTTCTGGGCTACAGTAAATTACATCTGAAAAGTAAATGACAACAAAGGAAATAACTCTAAACAAAGCCACTTAAGTAGCACAGCCTAGCCGTAAGTAACACGGCCTAGTGAGAAATCACTTAAGCTCGATATCTATTGTGCCCAGACCTTCACTTCAATCAACCAAGTAGTTGGTCGTTGGTCATACACTTCGGACACCCACTTCACTTACTTCCCTTTATACACTTAAGTTTAGTTGAGTTTCACCCCTTGTGCATTAGGGTTCCAAATACTTCCCTCTTCTCTCTACACGCCACCGTCATCTCCCCTCCTTGGCTAGGTGGTTGCCAACAGCCGTGTCACATACCCTATCCCATCAAAACACCTTGCCTGCAAGGTGGGGAAATAGTTCATTGAGCCGCAAATACCCTTCCCAGGTGGCATCCGCCGCGTCCTGTCCGTGCCACCTATCCAGCAACTCTGCCTTGGCCTTGTTCTTGGCCTTAACTGTGTGACGGCTGAGGACCTCCTTGGGTTCAGGCCGTAAAACCCCTTCTTCATCCACTGGCGGCAGCAAAGGAATTGTCATGATCTTGGAGCCGATTTTTCTTTTGAGTTGAGATACATGAAAAGTATGGTGGATCCGTGAGGTGGAAGGGAGGTCTAGCTTGTAGGAGACTTCTCCAACTCGCTGCAGTACCTTGAATAACTCAAAAAACCGTGGAGTTAACTTGAGGCTGCGTTGATGAGTTACGGTGGTTTGTCGGTAAGCCAGGAGGCGTAGGTATACCCATTCCTCTCTTCAAATTGTTGCTCTTTTTTCTTCAAATTAGAATACTTTTCAAGAGATTTTGGGCTTGCTGTAAATTCTATTTAAGTATTTTTTATATTTGGTCTCTGCTGCGTAAAGTGAGGTCCACAAAGTGTACACTGGTTGTTCCCGTCCAGCCAACGGGGTGGGGGTAACCATAGAGGGTCTCAAAGGGTGAGATCCTTGTAGATGAGTGCTGAGTGGAATTATACCACCACTCTACAAGTGAAATCCACACTGTCCAATCCTTAGGTCTATCTCCTGTGAAACACCGTAGGTAATTTTCGACAGTTTTATTGATGGCTTCTGTCTGCCCATCGATCTGAAGGTGATATGTAGTACTCATAGACATTTGAACCCCCTGTAGGAAGAACAACTCTTGCCAAAATTGGCTTGTGAATGTTGGGGTTCTGTCAGAAACTATAGAGCAGGGTAATCCATGTAATTTGAGGATATTTTCTAGGAATAAGTCAGCCACTATCTTGGCTGAGTAGGGGTGTCTTAGCGGCACAAAGTGACTATACTTAATCAATCGATCAACCACAACCCATAGATCATACCATTGTGACATGAGAAGCCCATCAATGAAATCCATGGTAATGTGGGTCTATGGTTGAGATGGTATTGGTAATAGCTGCAGCAAGCCACTTGGTAGAATGTTATCTACCTTAAGGGTGTAAATTTAAACCGGGAAACTGGAAAACCAATCCGGTCCGGACCGAATCGGACCCGTTGGTCCGGTCCGGAACCGGTTCCTATATTATGAAAACCGGCCGGATTCGGTTTGGTTTCGGTTCCATAATTTTCGGGACCGAACTGGACCAAACCGGACGGTTGGAAAAAATATATATATAAAAAAATTAATATTATATATTATACAAAATATTTATATGTATATAAGTTTTATATATCATATATGAAATAGTTTCATATTATAATTTATAAATTATAACATAAAATGTTAATCTTAAATATAAACATTTGTAATTTGTTTGATCATATGTTATTAATAGAATTATATATAAGATAATGTTATTATAATTTATAAAATAAAAGTTTAATTTTAAAGATGAAAATTTAATTGATCATATGCTTTAAATATAATATATATATTAAATTATTAATAACATTTTATCATAAGAAGTAACACTTTATTATATCTTTTTTACATTTAAAAAAAATCAGAAAATCGGACCGGACCGGACTCAAGACTAGTAAAACTAGAGGTACCGGTTCAGGAGGGTAACCGGAGTGTAATCGGTTTTAAAAAATACAAAACCGGTACATATCAGTTCGGTCCTAAATTTTGTCCAAAACCAGAGCGAACTGGACCGATTATACCCCTAATCTACCTTAACCCTTTGGCAAATATCACATGCCTTGATAAAAATTTTCAAATCTTTTTTCATTCCCAACCAGTAAAAATCCCTCCTCATTATATAAATAGACTTATCATAACCTAAGTGTCCCCCCATGGATTGCAGTGAGACAGCTCCATTAATTTATTTTTAAATTCCTCATGTTGAGGAATGCATAATCTGTTCTTGTACAACAGTAACCCATCCCTCAAGGTATAGTTAGAGCTTAACTTGCCTTCTGAACAACTCCTTAGCAACTCCTTTAAGTGTCCATCCAAGTCATAGGCCTTTTTCAAGTCCTCCACCCATTCCACATTAGGAAAGGTGATCAACATTAGTGCCCCTTTAAGTTCCTGATCCTTACGGGAAAGGGCATCAACCACCCTATTCTCGGACCTTCTTTTATACTCCACAACGAAATCGTAGCCAAGTAGCTTAGTGATCAATTTTTGCTACATAGGGGTTAGATTTTCTTATCAAGCAAGTGTTTGAGACTTTGTTGGTCAGTTTTAACCACAAAAGTCCACCCCAATAAGTAAGGCCTCCACTTTAACTCTCTAAAACCAAAGTAAATAGCTCATTCTCATAGGTAGACAGTGAGAGGGATTTGCCTTTGAAGGCCTTGCAGAAAAATGTTATAGGTCTCCCATGCTGCATCAACACTGCCCCTATTGTTGTCCCTAAGGTATCACACTCAATTATAAACGGTATGGAAAAATTCGGGAGAGCCAAAACTGGTGGCTGAGTTACAGCCCCTTTCAACCTTTGAAATGACATCTTTGCCTCTTCATTCCAATGAAAACCCTCTTTTTTCAACAATCGGGTAAGTGGCACTGCAATCTCACCATACCCTTTTATAAATCTGCAGTAGTAACCCGTCAAGCCCAAAAATCCTCTCAATGCCTTAAGGGACTTAGGTAGGGGCCACTTCACCATAGCATTCAACTTTTCTAGATCTGCTTGTACCCCCCTATCGAAATTAGATGGCCTAGGTAAGCCACCTCTTCTCACCCCAGATCGGCACTTTGACTGTTTTGCGAATAATTTGTGCTACCTTAGTGTCTCTAAGGTGACCATTAAATGTTGTACATGCTCCCCTTCTATTTTGTTGCACACCAAAATTTCATAAAAAAACACAAGTATAAACTTCTTTAGAAATTGTCGAAATACCTCGTTCATAAGACTTTGGAAAGTTGAGGGGGCGTTAGTGAGCCCAAATGGCATTACTAGAAACTCATAGTGTCCCTCATAAGTTCTAAATGCAGTTTGGGTATGTCATTCGGCTTAACCCGTATTTGATAATAGCCGAACCTCAAATCCAGCTTGGAGAATATGGTTGACCCATGTAGTTCATCCATTAGCTCTTCAACCATAGGAATAAGAGATTTATCTTTGATATTCACATTGTTCAACCCCTATAGTCAACACACAGCCGCCATGTCCCATTCGCTTTTCTAACCAACAACACGGGAAAAGAGTAGGGACTTTGGCTAGGTTGAATCACTCCCGTAGCCAACAACTCCTGCAATATTTTCTCAATTTCATCTTTTTGGTAATAAGGGTAACGGTAAGGTCTAATAGAGATGGGTTTAGTGTTGGGTAAGAGGTTTATGGAGTGGTCATGGGTTCGGGTTGGTGGAGGAGTCCTTTGGGTTCTGAAAATACATCACTAAATTGTCCCGGTAACTTCAGAATAGTTGCTGGAATCTCCGTTCTAGTTTGCGGATAAGGTGAAACTTCCCCTTCTATGAGTTACAAAATAACCCCTATTGTCTCTAATTTGTTCAGCATGTTTAGAGACCCTTCCTCAAAACTGTTAACCCCTGCATGTTTATTTTTTTACTCTTATAACAAAACTGCATTGACAACTTATCAAATCCCACAAGATTTTCCCCAACTCCCGCAACTATTTAATTCCCTGCACCATATCACATACCGCCAATACAATCACATGCACTTCCATCACAAAGGTAGTGCCTTGAATAATGAATGACTCATGGTAGGTGGCCTACGAAATTTGAGGTTTTAGAGTATTAGATTTTAAGAAATGATTTTTCTGACATTCGAGATTTTAGATTCGGTAGGCTTATTCCGTAGACTTTAGCTAATGATTTATATAAGATTTAAGGTTTAGATTTTGAATATATACATAAGCCTAATCGAAAGCTAAGTTTGAAGTTCAGCAGACTATAATATATGAGATTTGAATATCTGTGGGCTAGGAAGTTAATTCAGATTGGAGGTATAGAAATTTGAGGACTAATAGATGATATGTGGAAATATAAGTTTTGAGATTCTACAGATTTTATAGATCGAGTTTTTTTTTTTTTTTTGGAAATTTGAGGTTTAGAGATGTTGCATATTTTTTATTTGGATGAGATTAAAGGTCGTAGAATTTTTTGGGCACCAGGATATGATTTTTTATTTTTTATGATACGTAAGGTTTTAGCACTTGCGGACCTATGGAATATGTCCCACAAAATATGAGGTTTTTGTTTTTGTATATTTTAAGGAAATATTTTTTTATGAATTTGAGATTTTAGTTCCGATAGGCATAATTCTATGGAATGGTTAAATGGAGGGTTTAGTTAATTTCAGATATACGTGAGTGAGATACAATGTGTTTAGAATTATAAGTTGTCAGAGTGCGCAGCGGAAGTGTGGTTTTTGGTAACATGATGGTTTGAGGGTTTATTTTCCTTTAGCTTGAAGTTATTATTATGTGGAGAACTCAAAATTTATTATTAGGCTAATTTTAATTACATTGTTGAGGTTTATATTTAAGACTTGATTTAGACCTTTTGAGGTGTACGATAAAATATACAATAAGCGCGAATGTGTATGTCTAGGAAAAATATGAGAGGCATCGAGCTTCAATATTGGAGGATAAGAATTTTGGAATATTAGGTTCGATATTATGATCGAAGATTGAGATAGACATGAAATGGTGGGGGCGGATAAATATTTAAGTTTTGCTTGTAATACTAGCAAATTCCTTTAGGAATGCCCTGAGGAATGCCCTTTTCAGACTAGGTTGAGGAGAAGAAGCAGGAAAAGATAAAATTTAAATATTGATAAATTTTTGCATAAAAGAACCAGGCACCTACGTCGCCTCTATAAAGCTGAAACCCTAAAAAAGATAAAAGGCCATGGGCCTGTTATGGGCTTTAAATTACATCTGAAAAGTAAATGACAACAAGGGAAATAACAACAAAGGAAATAACTCTAAACAAAACCTCTTAAGTAACACGGCCCAGTGAGAAATCACTTAGGCCCAATATATGCTGAGCCTAGCGCTTCACTTCAGTCAACCAAGTAGTTGGTCGTTGGTCATACACTTTAGACACCCACTTCACTTACTTCACTTCAGACACTTAGGTTTAGTTGAGTTTCACTCCCTCGTGCATTAGGGTTCCAGATCCTTCCCTCTTCTCTCTACACGGCCTTCTCCCTTCCCTAGCTGGGTGGTTGCCAACAGCCGTGTCACATATGGTTGTGCCACTACATATATAATTACCGCAAAATTACCAGTTTTAAGTTGCAATTGGTAATCGCAACATGTGAAAATATACTATATATGGTTGATTAATAATGTCTTAATACTTTCAAAAGTGATTTTCACTCCTAATACTTCTCAATCTACATCCGGGGAATGCAAGAATATAGATAAATACGTACATGGGATTAAAATTAAATAAATAAATAAATGCATGATAACGTGAGGCTCACATGAGGTGGGTAGGAAAAAGGTGGTAATTTTGTGTTTGTGAATTGCTCATATAATAAATAAAGAGTTATTTTACTCATCATTCATACACCATACGCCTATTAAGAAAAAAATAAAAATAAAAAAAATAAAAGCAGTTGTGTTATTGGGATGATGAATATAATTTTTCATAAATGAATTAAGCCAAACTCGAGTTTAACCAAGCCGATTTTTAACGTCTTGTTGAAGAATTTATTTCTTTACCGCCCTAGTTGAGTTGGTAACAATGTTTTGAATACCGTACCGGATGGCGTACCGGTCAAGACACTGGAACGAAATATTTCGGTACCGGTACCGTTTCGGGATAGTCGATATATGAATAAATTATATATATAAATATATATAACAATTATATTCTAAAATAATAGTTTATATATGAATAAATTATATATAAATACATACATACATATAAATTATAAATAGTCTAGTCTAAATTGGAGGTCAAAAAATGAACTTAGTTTGAAAAAATGAAAAAAAAAAAAAAAAAAACACAGGCCGAAATATCGGCCGGTACCGGCCGAAATATAAGTCGGTACAGGCCGAAATTTAGGTCGAAACGGCCGGTACCGGCCGGTACGGCCGGTATTTTGGCCGGTACGGTATATATCTAGTACCTGTACCGGCCGGACGGCCGAAACGAAAAATTTCGGCCGTACCGGCCGGTACGGTACGAAATTAAAAACATTAGTTTGTAAGACAAAAGAATGTTTGGAGAATGATATATGATTAAAAGTATGTGAATAGTAATGAAATAATTTGAATTATGATATTTTATTGAGTTTTGGGAAATGAGATAGAAAAAGTTGAATAAATTAAAATATTATAAACTTAAAAAAATTATAATATTATTTTTATTTTGAGGTTTGAAAAAATTGAATTACTTTTTGTGTTTTGTTTGGAAGTTTTGAAAGATTGTAATGATTAGATGAAAAATTTAAAAATTTGAAATTGAAAAGTATTTATGTTTAAGTTATATGTAGGGGTGTAAACTCAAACCGAAAAACCGGTCTGGAACCGGTTTTTAAAATGTAAAAATCGGCCGGTTCCGGTTTTGGGATTTTTTGGACCGGACCGAACCGGTTGATTAAAAAAATAAAAAATAATATTTTTATGTATAAGTTTTATACAAAATATTTTAAATATATATTAAATATTAATATAAATAAGTTTTATATATCATGTATAATTATAAATTTATACATTAAATGTTAATTTATAATTTCATATATATATATATACATATATGATATATATATATGAAATAATTTCATATTATAATTTATTAATTATTACATTAAATGTTAATACTAATATATAAGCTTATAAATAATACTAATAGTCTAATATAGACTATAGATTATAGTTATACTTATAATTAATACTAAAAGTTTTTACTAAAAGATTATAACTAATATTAATACTTATAATTAATACTAAAAGTTTTTTTTTTTTATAAACAAATTTTTAATGACAAATTGTGAAATTTACATTTTAAAAAAATCAAAAAACCGGACCGGACCAGACCGAAAACCGGAAGTACCGGTTTAGGAGGATAATCGTTGCGTAATCGGTTTTAGAAAATACAAAACCGTTACATACCGGTTCGGTCTTAGATTTTGTCTAAAACCGGACCAGACCAGACCGGTTACATCCCTAATTATATGTTTGGAAAGGAAATGAGATGAAATATATTTCCAAAAAAACCCTTAAGACTCAAATGTGGTCTTTTTAAATTTTTTTTTTTTTTGTGTGTGAATTGTATAATCTCTAATTTAAGAAGAGGAAAATGCAACATTTAAATATCTATTAGGGATTCAAATGATCTTAAATTATAATTTAAAAAATATTATAAATCGTATTTTATTGTAGGCAATCAATAAAAAAACGTTAGGCCAAATGATTCATTGGCTTCTACTATTACCTATAAAGGCAAATGAGATGACTTAGAATAAAAGTTGAATAAAATATTATTAGAATATATTTTTTTAACATTATTTTTGTTTTGAAATTTTAAAAAAAATTAAATTATTTATTTTATTTTATATGAAAATTTAAAAAAATTATAATAATTAAATGAGATAAGATGGGATGAATTAAGAAAAATAAACGAGACTAGCTTTAGAATCCCAACATCAATCGTGTAGATTTTCTTTTATCGCTACTGATTCTGAGCTATACGCAAGATTTAATAACAACCAAAATTGAAGGCCTAAAATCACCTTTTTATATAGATTCCAAAGTCATGAAAATAGTACTTGATCACGACGTGGAAGCCAAGCCAAACTGATCACAACAAGAGATCATCTTTTAGGGTATATATAGTCGCCAATTAACTCATTTCTTGTAATTTTTACGGCTGAGATTTATTACTGCATGCTTTGGATGATTTCTCACTAACTCACAAATTTTCTTTTTTCTTAAAATTAAGGCTGAACGCTAATTTCTCAATCAGTACATTATATCTCAAGATTTTCCAAAGAATTGACCAGTACTTCAGTAAAATCACTACTCGCTGATCATCATGTACAACAACAAATCATCATGATGAAATCGTACGTACGCATGCATGCAGTACTCAGCTTAAGGATAAACAGTTTCTACGCTAAAGCTGATATATAATGCCAGACTTTAGGATCTGGAAGATGATTTTTATGTGTAAATTAATCGTACGTGCAGATTAGCTAGGAAGACTCTACATATGTGTCCGGTCGCCAATTGCCTTTCTGTGCACTAAGCATCCCTTCTTGGTTCTTGGAGAAGGTCAAATGAACCTCCCAGTGCAGAGACTTGAGCAAGTTCTCAACTTCCCCTATTGTGCTCGACTCATCACGAACAATCAATTTACCCCCTGGTCTTACGATTCTATCAACCTCTGCCATTATCGGATCAAGTCTACACCTGAAAAGGACGCCAAAACAAACCCCATTTATATATAGTCATCATTTGGTTTAACCATACAATAATAATACTGCTTGAAGTGAAGGAAATATCACGAAGCAAACCCATGTAATTTCGACCTCTTTTTCAGCTTTGAGAAAAGATGATCGGCATGAAGTAGATCATAACTACGTGGGTAAGTGCTGAAGGATTCACACCAATCATGGTATATCCCAAAAAGGCCTCGCTCATAGATAATGGGAAGTGTATCTGGAGAGTCTACATTCACCACGTTCAAGACCCAAACTCGAAGGTCCCTTAGAGCTGCAGCAAACCTGAACAACAGTACCCATATATCGGATAAACCACCCACAAAGCATGATTGGCATATAAAAATAGATTTAAACGTTATTAATTACCCCCCATAGACAGCTCTCATGTCCATGACATTTCTCACATCAGACCAACTGATCCCCAAACTGTTCATGTATGAAGTTTTCACCACTTGCTTCCAGTGTTCAAGATCTGCTACAAAATCTTGAGGAGCTGGTTTCCCGTAAATGCCCATCTGAGAGCTGTTTAACCAGTAAGGAGGTGCCTGCACTCGACGAGGCCATGCCTCAGGCCATCGGGTTCCTCTCTCAGTCTCATCAACAGGTATACGATGCATGCATGACTGCAAAGGCACATACCTAGAAATGGCCCATTAAAAGAATTAATAATGTTTATACCACAAAAATAGTATGTCAAAAAGAGGGAATAAGCCAATTTGGTTAGATGTTAAGAACAGTAAGAAGAAAGAAAGAAAAAAACCAAACAAACAAACCAGGCGGCATTCGGATCATCGTCATTCTTGCACATTGGTGGACGTTTATGCTTTCTCTGGTCATAGCAATCATTTGAGCTGGGTTTGCGGTAAATGGCAGCACCAATTGAATTTAATTTATCCTTCTTGATGGTGACAAGGTCCCAACACATGGAAGCCGTAAGTGAAGACATTTCTAGAAAATCAGCTAATATGTCAGCATAATCCAAATTAGTATATAACTGCAATATGCCCATAGATGATGATGAAGAAAATATCGGTATTAATTCCTACCCTTCCAGATTTCCACATCTTCTTGGAGGGTTTGGTACACAGGAGTTGCTGACCAAACAAAATAACCTCCTGGCCTCAGAACGCGGTTCAACTCCAAAAGAAGCAAACCACCTACATGAGTTATACCCAAGTTTAATTGATATAATTCTCAGCATGCAAACCATGAAAATAAATAAATAATTAGACATATGAATTAGATGTCAAAACCTTCTGCATGCCAAGGCACTCTACAACGTGCACAGTGCACAATATCAAAGACCCTACTCGGAAATGGAAGGCGTTGAGAACCCATGACAGCTGATATAGCAGGTATGCCCCTCTCGAGTGCAAACTGAACTTGGGCCTCGTGTTCATCTTTGGGAGCAAAAGACATGGTAAGAACGTCTCTTTCGAAAAGATAACCCCCAAAGCTCGCAACCCCGCAACCAACATCCAAAATTACTCGAGTGTGCTTCCCCCAAGCAATGCCAGGTACCGACTGCAGCCCACCATGCATGCCAAAACCAAAACTTACAATTCAACAGTTTGCATGTAGTATATATCATCATCATAGTTAATAAGCATAAATATTATGAATTAAAATATATACATATATATATATATGGTCGGTTATAATATCAGTAGTTGAGTTACCTGCTGAATAAAATCAATGTAGTGGAGCGCGCCATGTATGAATTGGGTCCCACCACCTGGAAAAGTCAAGAACTCACCCATTACCTTAACCCAGTTTTGGTGCCCCTTTACCTCCGCAAGCTTCACATGTGGTACGTTGTGGTACCAAATCTGCTAGACCACGAGTATATAAAATAGAGTAACATTCCAACCAAAACAAAGAACTTTGAGAGAACAATCTCATTCTTCATGTTATTGAGAGGAAAACAAATTTTGATAAACCCAACCAAGCGGTTCAAATTCATTAATCACCATACCTTGTCTCTGCTTTTAGGCCACAAGATGGGCCTTTTGTACCCCTCCGGAAGTGTAACTAAGCACGTGGGTCCCTCCTCGGGACAGTGCCTCTCTCGATGCTCGAAGTGTCCAGTTGTGCGCAATTTTCTCAGAGCTTTCTCATTGTCCAAACAGGGTATGTAATCAGGACCGGCCGTGACGTTACATAGCTGCCACGTGTACCCGTAAATGCTCCCCATGACGCCCGATCCTTCCTTGCGTCTCTCTTTCTCGTTCTCCGACTGGGCTGCCTGAGTCGACCACGACTTCTTTGACTCCTTCGACTCTTGTGGAATCACTGTATTCCCCCCACCGGGGAATGAGTCGCCCGAGTTTGAATCTGCGGGCTTACCTTCAGTGTTATTCTCCTCTCTGGCTTCTTGGTTGGCGTCATTCCCTTGTTGTTGCTGATCTTCTTGAGTTCCTGCTTTGTTTTGTTGAGATTCTTGATCCTCTTCTGCTTCCTGGGATTGTGGGTGTTCATCATTAGTCACATCTTGAAATTCTTGCTGTTTTTGTTGTTTCTGTCGAGTCTCGGAGTTTTCTTCATTTTTTACAATTTCTTCTTCTTGTTGTTTTTGTAGTTGTTGATCTTCATCATTCTTAGAATCTTGGGTGTTTCCACGGTTTTCATCTTCACGTAGTTGTTGTTGTAGACGTGGTTCTTGATCTCGATTTGATATCCGACTCTGAAACTCCCGAGGATTTTCATCTTGGCTTACAACATATTGATGTTGTTGTTCCGTACCATGCTGTTGATCTTCACCTAGCTTTTGGTTCTCTGATTCTTGAGAATAAGCCTTAGCGTCCTCATCAACCTTTTGATTTTCTGCGTTTTCTTCATCACTAGTTTGCTGGCTTTCCTCAGATATCTGCTTCTCGTTTTCTTTTTGCCTTTCCTCATGCTCTTCAGCAGATTCTTTTACACGTGAAGTCTCTTCATGTTTATCATTTATACCATCATCACCATCCTCCATGTTCGGGTCCTTGGCATTCCCAATCAAGGAGGACTCTGACTTCTGATCTTGCTTAGACTTTCTATCATTGTTAGATTCCTCATCAAACTTGATGGCATCATCGGGGAGATCACCGGGATTATCTTCAAAAGCAGGGGGATCTTTTTTAACGTTGGATTTAGTGGTTGCAGTGCGACTGCTGGTTTGACGAGGAGCTACAGAGTTGGAGGTTAACATCCATATAGCCAAAACACACAGTGCTAAAAACACCACTGTTGTTATTGTCGATGCGTATGAAGTTGATGATGAGGATGAACGTTTGCTACTTCGAGACTTTCCTGGTGCCATAATCTCAGTTAGTGAGAGGCAGAGACAGAGAATGCAATTAAAGAGGGTGTTTTGGGCTCCACTCGTGAAGGAAGATGGAACGTCTACAAATGCAATGTTGAGAGAGAGAGAGAGAAGTTTGGGTTATGTCGGTTGAGGAACATTAATGGGAAATTCCTTTGTAGAGACGGGAGAAACATTCCAAGTTGGAATGTCTCAAGATCCACAGGAGTCGGAGAAGGGAATTTGTTAAAAGGAAAACCAGCTACGATGGTACTGTAGAATAAGAAAAGCATTTTTCTAAGCTTGACAGCCCACTTTCTTTTGCTGGGCGAGCCCAATAGCCCACATTCTTCAGCCTACTCAACCTAAGGCATGGGCTCAAAATTTTAATCTGAGCTAGAGCAGTTTCTTTTTTTTTTGTTTTGGTCCCCCTGGCTCTAGTTAGGACTTAGCTGCAAGAAGAACATCATGAATATTGGGCCTCCAATATTGATTTTGTTAACAAACAAAAAAAAGCTAACAATTCCCACTTGAATATAAAGAATTACTGAAAATCTTCCTAAACATTTCTGGAAGCTCTGAAGAATTCTGAATCTTTTCTATTCCTAAAGATTGAATCTAAATCCTATCTATCGCATAGCCTAAGTTGTTCCAACTCAATAAAGAATATAAAGCCAAGGTTCTTTAGACCATATGGCATATGACTTGGTATCCAAATGGGAGAATCAGGTTCGAACTCCATACTCGTATAAAAAATAAAAAATAAAAAGGAATATAAAAGTCTCACCAACCTTCATATTAATAATTCATTTTGGTTCCTTTTTCTTTCATTTTCAATTGATCAAGAGGTTATATTAGATTTTGAATCTACCTCCATAAATCCCACTTAACCTTAAAGGTTAGTCAAGTTTTCAACAACAAATTCAATTACTAATCATATAGAGTATGCGGGTTATAAGATTTAGAACATCGAGAGATATATTATTCTTCATTTTAGATTTTATCATCTCCGATCACACTTATCATGTAATAATTTTTTAAGTAACTATTACTTATGAGATTAACATATGAAGTCATTTAAAATATGTCCCGTCAACGAATATGATTAATAGTGAAAAACCTTAAAGACGAAATGTAGCATTATTCTTTAAATTATGACGAAAATTATAGATATATGGAGGGGAAAAAGGCATTTGTATTCTTCATGGTAGCTAGCATTATTGCGAGCATCTAATAAAATAATCAAAGGAGTTACATTTACAAAAGAAAAGTGTGATGATGTTGCCATATTACTATTTTGGGCGGTGCATCGCTTTCACCATGAGAAGAAACTTTGGTACATTTTGGGTGGTTATTTCTACTTTGCTTGTCCAATCGAGGCAGCTTCAAAATGATGAAAATTCCAAAGGAACACATCCACCATGTTACCCACACTACATTTTTACATTATCCTTTTCCTTTTATGCTTAAAATAATAATTTCTTTTTCGTGACAAGGAACATATAATAATACTCATAATATATATAGGAGTACTAGACATGATCTCAAGTTTTCTAGAGAAGAGTTGACATGTAGATAATAGCAAACATGAAAAGAAAAAAAAAATAAAAAATAAAGAGAAAAAGATCATCATTTTAGACCTTTAGTCATGAAATGATAGGAGCATTAAACTTTTAGAACTATAATAATCAACAATTTCCACAAAGTTATATTCTCTTGGGAAGAATTTTGGGGGGAGGGGGTAAATGTCAGTCCTTTTGTGTCTATATGGCTATATCTATGTTTGAGTGACCATTCTTTATATATATATATATATATATATATATATATATATGCTTTGTGACCGAATCATGAACTAAATTTATGGCAATGAAGATCATGTACGTAGATACTAAAGTTTGTGTTAGGTTTCAGTCTTGTTTAAGCATTTGGTCATGTCGAGGCTAGCTCTCTCCTCTCTCCTTTCTAGCTACTTGGCATCTGTCTCCCCTTTCATGTTAGAAGCGTGAGGAAAAGTAGCATGCATGTAGACAAGAAGAATATAGGCAAAAGTTCTTCCTTTCTTTGTTCCTTTCTCTTTTTTTTCCCCCCTCGTACTCCCTCTTCTTTAAAACAAAACCAATGGGAATTGCCACTCCAATGTTACAACATCATGTAATGTTCTTTTTTTTGGTCTAGAAAGAATAAAGTATGCTTGTATTTATTTATAGGTCTAAGATCCTCTTGGAGATATTTTAAATAGTATCAACTAAAACCCATTTAGTGTTACAGAAGACATGCACTCGATCGAGTCTTTCATAGCATTCAACATGCATGAGGCCTAGTAAATATGTTTTTTTAGAGCAAATATTATAGGTAGTACTATAGCCACACTCCAAAAATCCTTCCCTCCTCTTCCACAACTCTTATACTACTTGTCCAATGATAAGCCTACCAATTCATCGCTAGCTTAAAATTAGTTGATTTTAGGAAAGATATATTCAAATCTTCTGTGGATTCCATATCGCACTCTGGAAATCTATTTTCAAAAGAAAAATCATATTCACAACACTATCTACATTGCTAACATGGCTATACTTGATTTCTAAAAGAATTTACTTTGAACTTCTTTTGATCAAATCTTACCATGTTAGCAGTGTATCGGGTACGCCTTCTACGCCGACTAGCAAGTAAAATGATTTTTTTAAGAATGGATATAAATAGTTGTATTGTGGACACATCCTAACAAATAAGAAGCCAAGTATTTTTGTGTGTGAGAGAGATACACAACATTATATATAGCCTACAATTCATATTATTAAGAAAAGAGAAATGATACTTGCAGTCTTGAGTGTGCAAGTACCGTATAATCGTTTTGAAAAAAGTGAATAAATATGGAACCCACATGAAAAGAAATTAATTTTTTAATAGTAAATCTTACTCTTTTTCAAAACGACTGTACGGTATTTACGCATTCCACGACTATATGTAGCATTACTCTAAAAGAAAAACTCTAATTATAATTATAGATTAATTGACACTATACGGTGACCGGACTTTAATGTCCGATGACGAAGGAATCAACATTAATTTGGTATATATATATATATATATATATATATATATATTTGGAACCATTTTTGTGTGATAATACTGTAGCTTAGGCTCAATGCAATACGTCTATTTATCAATATTCTCCAATTAATTTAATTCCCATCCCCTCAATGTAATTTTAAAATGTTTTTACCTGAATGAATTATTTTTTGGCACGTGCTTTGACGACTGATTCCTGGGTTCTCAAATATCTTTTGAGAAAGTCAGAATATATGCGAGCTAACGTTAAATTCCCTAGAGCAATAACAAGATCATGATTAGCTTGGTTTGAACTTCAAATATTAATTAATTAGAATTACCTCTTTTTTTTTTTAGAGAAAGGTTACTTAATTTATGTTAATATCTCAGACGAGATGATTGTGAATACAATGAAGATAATCCTTTACATAAATTGAGTCATCAGACAGGTCTAGAGAACTCTTAGCCAGGCAGTGTGCCACTGCATTGGCTTTTCTAGATACATGACAAACAGACCAAGAAAGGTAAGTCACTCACCGTAAGTGCCTAGTAATTTCTTGATGTCTTGAAAAATCAACCCCACAGTACTCCAGTCTTCAGTTGAACCATTTATGTCACTTATCATTTGCTTTGAGTCCCCTTCGAAGATGACACTAGTAAGTCCAATCTCAATGCCAAATTGCATTGCTCTCAAGGCAACTAATGCTTCTCCCAGAAGCCAAGTTGCACTGTTACCTCTAAATGATATATGTTGTAAAAATCAATATGCATATATATATATTATATATAGAAGCCACTAAAATCTATGGTAATTTTCATTATAAAAATTTCTTCTCATCAGCCATTATTGATCACCACCCCACACTTCATATTCTATAAAAAAACTATAGGTGTGGGGTGTGTGAGTAAATAGTAGCTGATGCATAAGATTCCTCATTTCCAAACTATCTATTCTTATTTTTCTGATATTTTCCTTTCAGTTTTCTTTTTCTCCATTTCCTTAATTGTTCTAGACTGCAAATTGTCTTGATCCAACGTGGAGACAGACAATAATTTATGTACCTTCGATTCATGACTTGATGTTTTTATGAGATAATTAAAACGCTTTAGTAAATATTGAGCTAGTTTTCTCTGGTCTCATACACAATATATACACTTTACTATATATGTGAACCAAACATGTCAATCACTACAATAGAAGTGTTTTTACAAGACAAGATTTTTATTAATTTGTCGCAAAAAAAAAAAAAAAAGTTCATTTTAGCTGCGATCAACAATAAAAATATTTATGTGTTATCTAGTGTGTTCTAAATACTTGCGTTAATCGTACATCATATTCGTGTTGAGTTTTATATGGTTGTGGCAGAAATTTTGAGTCAAGTCATGCTAAAAGCGAGCTGGGAGCACATGATAATGAAGATCATGAAGATCTACAATAATGCATGACTAACATCATCAAAATTGATGGATAAACCTGCCCCCGAACCCCACCTTGAGCTAGCTAGCTAGCAGTCATGATCTGGTCCTCACAAAAATAATTAGACGAGAGAAAAATGAAGTCGGTTCCAAGTTATTATACCCATGTGCAGATCACTATTATTAAGGCATTATGGTAGAGCTATTATTAGTGAATTAGGTGCAAAGACGAGTAAGTCAATGCCACTAAATTAACCTTTTTAGTATATATATATATATATGAACACTAGCTAGTGTGGGGATTCATGAGAAGGGTCGAATGAATATCTACTTCTCATAAATCCCCACACCCATAACTCATGAATCTACACTCATAATTCATGAATATGCGGCTATTTAATATAATTAGATTATATGAGATGAGATAAGACGAGCTAAGAAGTCTTGTAAAAGTGAACGAGACTTATGTATATAAACACATTATATACTGTCTGATGTATTTAGTATAATACAAATATTTTTTCATACCACTTTGATGTGTTAGCTAGGTCTCCACATCAGTAAAACATTTAGCGTGAACAGAACGCATATAAATTTATTCTTTATAAAAATTATTTACACGTAGGTGACTAATTGTATGTATAATCAATGTGAGAAAAAGATCACTTAGGTATATAAATGATAAAGCTATACTATTCTTACACAACTTTTATACAATTATGCAATAAGTTAATAGTTTTCTTATTATTTTACTTGGACTTTGATTTTGATCATGTGTTTAAATTTTTTTTTTTTTTTAAATAGTTGTGAATTAATTGTAACGGTATAATTTCTATAGCTAGGGAACTGATGATAAGGTCACGTACCGCGTACATGCACCTAGCTAGTTAACTGATGACCAGTCATTTTGGTCCTTACACAGATCGTGACATTAAAGAGTAGTACTACATGATGAACCTTTAATCTATAGTGTACTTGCCTTCCCATGACATTATATATATATTCGTAGCCACATCCACTGAAGTTCTTTTGTTCATGACATGGACAAGTCAATGATTCCAATATTTTTATACAATCTTGATCTTAATATCGGGTCAATATCATTCACCGTTTGGTAGCGAGCTCTCTCTCTCTCTCTCAAATAAGGAAATACCAAAGATACAATTAATGGCTGCAAGTTCTTTTTTCTTTTCTTTGTTGGTGGGGTGGGGGAGGGCGGCGGGTTATTCTTGATGCAATTGTGTTAGATGTTAGTGAATTATCCCATAAAATTAAAAGAAATGATATTTACAGTTATAAGATATACAAGTCTTACATATTGCATTTAAAAAAAGTAAATAAATCTAAGATTCACATGGAAGAAATCATTTTTTTTAAGAGGAGTGCTACACCCACAAAAGGATTACCTAAAAGTAATCTCACAAATTGACGTGATTTCATGTGAGCCATCAGATCTGCAATACAATAAAAATAACTTTATAATTTGACAAATCATATCAAGACACGTCAGTTTGTAGGATTATTTTTGTGTAATTATTTTGTAGCTAGAATATTTCTCTTTTTTTAATGGTGAATCTCATTTTTTTTAAAAGAAGTATGTGGACCGAACTTGAGCACTAGCGAGGACTCTATCTATCTAGCATTATTCAAAAGTAAATCCTAATTAATGTGTGATTGCTTTTACAATATGGTAAGTAAACTATTATGCGCACATTATATGATCGCTAAACTATCACTTGCCTTTTGTTTAATATAATTAACATTATTCAATTAGTATTGTGTGACACAATTTTAAAGTATAAATTTTAAAAAATGTGCACAATATAATTTCTTAGTAGTTTAAGAATATATTGTGTCGAAAGTGATATTAATTTCTAAATACCATATTTCAAAATAGATGACATTTTGAAAACAAAAATTTTATGTACAGTCACTTTTACGTACTCTATACGTACTCTGCTAATGTGATTGGTAGCGTCATTTTTTTAATATAAAATAAATGTTGAGTTCCGCCATATTAATAGAGTACACAATAAATACACAAAAATAATTGTATATAACATAATCTTTTTGAAAAACGATACCATGAAAGCCATGGTCCTCTAAGAGAGCTACCATGTGGGCGAGGCTCCCTTCACTTGATGGCCATGAGAGACATGATCATATCTCCCAAGACCAATTTCTTTTTTTCTTTTTTTGAGTAGGTGATAATAATTATATTATATCTTTTTTATTTTATCATTTTACATATATTAAATGTGTTTGGGGTGTTAGATATTTTCCCTCTTTTATATATTTTGTTTACCTCTTTTAATTTTCTTTCTTTCCTTTTTGTAGGAGGAAATAAACTCAAAATTTTTCCTGATTTCTACGCATTCTAAAAGTCGAGGGCTCACAAGAAGAAGACACAATAAGGAGCCCGTTGACTAATGATATATATAGTTGTTATACAGTAAATAATGCAAAAAATAAACAATAATAATAATAATAATAATGACTTTGTGTAGGTATATTCTTACCCCACATCTGCAAGAATGTAGGATATGGGCCATTGTCGACGCTTAAAAAAACAGAACACTGGGTCCGCATACACTTTTTGGGCTCCATTTTAGGCAGAGGGAATAGGGATTCATCAAAAGCTGTTGCAAAGTACTTGCGTGTTGGACAACCTTCAACTTCATCATATAATTGGCACGCACTCAGCCTGGATCCTATGCAGGAAGAAGATACTTAATTAGACCGCTACGTTTAGATGTTAAGATGATTTTAAATGATCTGTAAATAATAATAAAAAAAATAATTTATAAATAATAATGAAATAATCTGAGACTACGTACCTCACTTAACAAACACAGCAGTAACAGCTTCCAATCTCTCCAACTGTTTAATCCTACCCCAGCTAGCTTCTTCTTCATAGACATTATTTACAGACTCTACGGTACTAAATAGTTTTTATAAACTGTGTGGATCCCAATATTAAATACAGTAAGAACAAATTGACAATGATTCTTCATGTCATAGGGGTGGGATGTAGCAGTAGTAATGCTTATTCACTTGCTTTACCCCCCATTTTTTAGGAAAATGATTTGTGCAGGGTATCTTTAGAGTGCGTAAAGTCTTTTGAAAAAAAAAATAAAAGTAAACCTGCATAAAATAATAATAAAAGAAATTCATTTTTTTTTTATATATAGTAGATATATCCCACATTTTTTAAAAGAATTTGCATGAAACTTACACACCAAAAATCTATATTCTCATTTGGATATAAAAACAGTTTTATCTCATCTCAACTTATTATTATAATTTTTTTAAATTTTTACATAAAATATAATAACTAATTTATTTTTTTTAAATATCAAAACAATAATAATATTATAAAATAATATTCTAATAATATTTTATTTAACTTTTAAATTTTATCTAAAATCATCTCATCTCATCTCGTCACACTTTTCAAACGGAAACTCTATTTTTATGTTGACGATATATGTAAGAATTCACGAGTCTCACAGTTTGGTCAATACTGGCCGCTATATGTGATAGAAACATTAATTGAAGTATGGGTTGGTAAGGGGGAATGAGTTTGAAGATAATATAAGCAAAGTGATCATAAAAAAGAGAAAAATGAATGTGATATTATGTGGGAATAGTTAGTCAAATAAGACGAGAATATAGGTGAGCAGACAAAGTTTGATTATTCAAATACAATTTGCTAAAAAACAAACTAGTGTTCAAAATTACCATAAAGCTGATTGAGTTTAATTTTTAAGCCTTCCCAACTTAAAACTCAATTTTCTTTGCTATTAACCTAAAAATATCGGAAGACTTGACTTGTTACATTAATTTTCCTGGCAAAGCTTATAAATTTGGAGCTCAAATTACTCCATTCCTTAGTATATAAAACAATAAAACATTAACTTTAAGAAACTATATATTATTTCAAGAGTGGGGGAATTTTTTCTTATTTAATTTTTAACAAATTGTCACTAAACCAGTGAAAAAAAAAGAAGAAAATTAGGACAAAAAAGAAAACACTGAAGACTGGTTTGACATGGTCCTACCTAAAAAATTTAAAAGAAAAGGACAAGGAAAGATGGGTCCAAAAATAACTACAGTGCATACGTGATCTTACTAAGTTCCAACTAATTTCCCTGCAGAGACCAGAGAATTGGGATCTCTTTATATCATCATGGATCCAGAATCCAGACACCAAAACAATTCTCTCTCTCTCTCCTCTCTCTCTCTCTCTCTCTCACTGCTCTGCTCTCTGGAACTAACTGATGAGAGGGGGAATGTAATCTGAGTTTTTGGCTTAGGTAGGAGGCAACCAAATCTTTTGCAACTTATGTTTGACTAACCCAACATCACATGCTTGCCTGCTTCTCCCCCCACATTTATTACCATGACAATGACTTCCCTTCGTCTTTTACGACAACTTCACACCCCCCCAATATATTATTCTCTCTCTGTCTCTCGTGGAAAAGAACATAGATCTCGTGTTAATGACCTAGTTGAGCACTCCATGAATTTTATCATCCTGTTGTGTGGACGGGCACCTTTTGCCCTAGCTCTGTATTAGGGTTTGCCAGATATAGAAGTTGATAACAACATGAAACTGTGAAGTAATTGGCAAAAAATAATATATGTATATATATATATAATATGTTCTCAATACTGCCTCTGCCCCTGTGTGAGTGAGGCTGTGACCCAAGATTGGGGAGTTAGTTAACGTTGGGATTTGTGGTTTCTTGGGGTTGCCCTAAATTCTAATCTCTCTCCCTGTTCAAGTTCACAGCTCTAAAGCAACCTAAAGCGGCCCATTCTTCAGAGTCACAGGTATATATAATATATATATATATATATGTAAAGACAATAAGAAAAAATAAAAGAAAAAGTAGCGTTGGTTCTTCAGTTCTCTCTCTTTTTCTCCCTTGTGAAAAAGTTATCATCACTCTGTGAACCATAAAAGCTGATATGAGGTGGTAGTCAACCATGGGAACAAACACAGGGCTCGAGAATGACAGACACAGGTACAACAATTATTGGGACTCGCACACATCATTCACTCACTCCTCTTTCTCTCAGCCAGCCATGAAAACGCAAAAAAACAAACAAGGAAACTGTAGCACTTTTTTCACTGTTTGGAGCCCTTGGCCGGGTTTTGTCTTCCAATTCTTCCTTAAAGCGCGTGGCAGAGAACTTTCACCATTGCAGACATCCAATCAGTTTTGTTCGTTTTCATTCATCCAAAAATACTACCAGTGATGGGTTATAGCAAAGGAAAATAATAGTAAAGTATTTATTCTGGTGGGACTGATTGGAACTTCAAAAAGTTTTCTCTACTCTCCTACTAAAATTATACACTCATCATCTTTTTCCTTCTAATAAAAAGCAATCGTGTTTGTTTTTATGACAATTATTCCGTACTTGTTGTAATTCTCACTAAACAAATGCATTAACAATGATCTCACATGTTGTTTATGCCCTACCATACCTCGATTATACCAGACATGTAACTTTTTAGAATTGTATTTTGTCGGATTTAGACTTGTTCAAAGAAATAAGAGTGAGATATTTTGTTTAACGAGAGTCTCGTTTATTTTTATAAATAAAATAAATTTAAAATAATTATAATAATTAAATAAAATAAATTATAAAAACAAATTACATCACTTAGAAGTATAGCGAGAATATTAATTCATTTCGAGCTGTCTTGTCGAGGCATTTACTGTGTGGCATTTGCTGAATGCATGACTACCATGTGCAAGTTTTTAAGCTCCCTGCAAAGATTCTATATTATTATACACATTTTTTTTTGTTTTATTCTTCTTCTTTAATAGCAAAAATGATCTACCAATTGATCAAAGTGGAAATTCTACCTGCTATAGCCTATAGTCTCCTTGTTCAAAGCTTTTAACTAAGATAAAAGATCATACCACGTAATAACGGAAAGGTCAACTATATATAGATATCTTATTATTGTTACAAGATCCAATGCAATGGTTGTTCATGAGTTGGTTATATATGCAAGTATATTATTGTTATGCTTAAGTAGAGTAAAATGGATTATCTTGCTAAACCTACATTAACTCACTCTCGTAACATTCCTATGTTTGACATAGACAGGAAACTTGATCTAGCCATATTTGGATATATATTTTAAAATGACTAATTAATGATATAATTGGAGTCATAATAACATTAGATGCTCGATTAGTTCATAGTACGAAAATTGAATACAAAACATTAAATAATGTTATTTTTAGATTCAATATATAGTTGAATCTCTCTGGCCTCATTAGACTTGGTTAAACTATGTCCGATCTCATCCTCCTCCCCTTTAAGTTGAATCTCTCGTCATTAAACTAGGTTAACTATATGTCTACCATCCTCCTCTACTTAGTTACGATAACATAGGGGTCACTTAATTAGCTAGAGATTTTTGGACCGAACTTTATAGTCTAAAGTAGGAGAGAGATAATCAAATAAAGTAAACTCTATAGTTTTTATAATTGTCTGATTGGGTTTCTAAAGACAACATGATTAAAATACTAAGAATTTTATTTTACGTGTGTATCTCTCTACCATTTTAATCCATAGAATTTGATCAAAAACTCAATTCCACTTACGTACCTATCCTCCAGTATGATCTGTCGTGAAAACATTAATATATAGAAATTTTTTTCATTTTCACTACAAGAAAAACGAGTATTTATGATTTTTCTTGTAATGAAAATGACTATTTACGAGAAAAACAGATTCATTTTAACCGAAAAAAAATCATTTTACTAAAAATAACTGATTGTAAATAAATAGTTTTTTGTGCGAGATCGGTTTAAATCAGCAAGTAGAAAAAAATAATCTCAAAGCAATATCTGACAAGTTAGTACGTCTTTTACTTTATATTTGTTGTCTTTCTTGTGTATATATTGTATCAAGACAGGTTTAATATATGGATCTCATCAGCAACCGAAAGTAAAAACTTGTGCAGCGAAGTAAATAACATATTTAATTCCATGTATCCATATAAGTTACATGCCCTTAATTTGACTTATCTTCGCGTTTAAACTTTAATTAACCACCTTATAACTAAGGTTACGTACGTATAAATAAAGAGACTCCGGTCCTCTCACATGTTTATCATTTTACTAGTCCTAGTAGCACATCGGACTCTCTGTGTAGATCATGCATGTACCGGTAATATTGATATTTGGAGGAGAAAAAGATCAGCGTGGATTTTCTAACAATCACAATTAAAGCGCGCGCACACATATTATATAACAATTAATAAATGAATAACATAAGAAATCTTTATTGATAAAATGAAAAATAAAACAATTTTAGGCCTTCGGCCTCTTCTAGAGTATATATATATAATCATCCATATGCATGGAAAGATCTTTAATTGATCATAAAAAATAAAATAAAAAAGAGAATATCTTCTTATCGATACATCTAATGTAGGGCGGAGAACAATCACCATTATACACCTGCCTCGTAACCCACCCATTACACCCAAGATGCGTCTGCATCACACCGCACCGCACCGATGTTTCTTCTCTCTCCCACCCTCGTCTATCGAAGCCAGTTCTAATTCCCCAGCCCTCACCCACCCTCGTCTCTCTCTCATCGAACCCACGAAGCCAGCTCCCTCCCCTCCCCACACCCATTATTGGAAAGATAGGTCTTGCTGTTGGAGTGCTAACCTTTTTAGTTTTGACCTCAAGATTTTTAGTCGAAAAATCACTACACAATAAGATCACAGATTGGTCTGCCAATGATGCACTCAAACTTCTAAATTACTTTGCTATTTCAGTGACTATACTAGTTGTTGCAGTTCCTGAGGGACTCCCTCTTGCAGTGACACAAGTATTGCCTTTGCAATAAAAAAACTCACGAGTGATAAGGCACTTGTGAGACATCTCTCTGTATGTGAGACAATGGGTTCTGCTAGTTGTATTTGCACGGACAAAACTGGAACATTGACAACAAATCATATGGTGGTGAATAAAATATGGATATGCGAAAAATCTGTTGAAATAAATAGTAGAGACAATGAGGATGTGCTGAAGACCTCAATATCTGAGAGAGTTTTTAACCTTGTAGAACATAGTTAGAGCATCTCAACCCAACAAAACCCGTGAACTGCAGCTGTTAATTTGCAACAAATTTGCAATGTAAAACAGGGGTTGGTCAATTTCAATCAGGCAAATAGAACCATGGAAGAATGACAAGGAAAGTTAACAAACCATGGAGGACGACGGTGGCGCCTACGTCGGACTGCGTGGTGGCGGTGGGTGGGTGGTTAGGTGGCGTCAAAAGCACTGCTGCGTGGTGGTTGTGGCTACTGCATCGGATTGGATGGCTGCCATTGGCATTGGTATGGTTGTGGCGTCGGGCTGCTGGTGTGGGAATGGCGGGGGGGCGATGGATGAGAGAGAGCAATGGGTAGCGAGAGAGAAGGGAAAAGACAAAGGGTATTTTGGGTGTTTTGATGTAGTCATCCTCATTGTGTTACAATGTACATTGATGGTGTGTCAATACCTTATTAGCTGCTAATCTAAAGGCAAAACCAATCATGACCGCTCCAAAGCAGTTCTCGATAAAAAAAATCCTTCACGACAATTGATTAGCAGAATCGATGGTCCATTAACAATAAATATTCAATATAATAACACCTTAAAATGTGATAATATTCCTAATTTGACTCTTTAATTGGATAGGGAAAAAACGATTCAAAAACCAGCTGTAACATTGAAAGTTGACAATGACACCTTAACCTTATTCTAAATACAAATAATTGAATCCCCCTCTCCATGTATAAAAAAAGAAAAATACAAAGGAAAATTCACCCTAAAGAGTTTACTTTCATTTCACCAAAAATCAAAAAGTTATTCTCCATATTGTCCTTTGTCAACCGATTCATATACATTTTTAATTTTAATTTCATTTTCCTCAAATTACAAGTAAACTCCTAATTTAATCTGATGTCGCCAATCAACTGTACAATTCGATATTCAAACAAGAAAAATACTATAGATACAAAGGAATCCCACAAACTAGAGTGGCACGCAAGTTTTTTTTTTTTTTCATTTTACTTCCCCCACCCCCTTTCCCCACCCCTTCAGCTGATTGAGAGAAGAGAGAGAGAGAGATCGATCTCGTACCTAAGACGGGGTGAAGGGCGGCAGCAGTGAAGACGGCGTTCTGACGGGGTGAAGAGCGAATTCGGCGAGGAGTGAGGAAGGTGATGGTTGTGGTGAGGGGCGAGGAAGGTGAAGGGTGCTATAGAGAGAGAGAGAGAGAGAGAGAGAGAGAGAGAGAGAGAGAGGAAGTTGACTGGGCTGCAGTGAAGAGTGACATTGGCAAGGGGGGGAGGAAGATTCGACTACGGTGTGGGGCTGTGATGGCGACATCGGTAAAGGGTTGGGAAAGGGATAGGGAAAGGGGAGGAAGGGAGAGGCACCGGGAGAAGGGGAGATGGGAGAAAAAGAGAGGGAAAAAATGGACACGTGGCATACTAACAGTGTGCAACATCAGTTTGTAAGATCCCTTTGTGTCTCTCTAGCAGCTCTCTTCAAACAAAGGTGCAAGAAATTGCACCGTCAAAATCAAACAAAATCTACCCGTTTTTAATATTTCACTGTTCGGTTTGTGGAGATTGTTTTAATTTTTATGGAGGTCCAATTTGATGATCCAACTCGACAAAAATTCATCACGATGTTTTGGTGGATTTTGAATGAGACTTGGGCCATGTTCGCTTCGGCTTGGTTTAATAAATGTTTTTTACCCGGTTTGTGTGTCAAGAAATACTAGATAGAAAGTTCGATTGGCACTCGCTCAACATGTCACTCGAGCAAAAATCAGGTAGAAAATTTGCAGCGAACATCATAATAGAGTTCATTTGAGCAAATAACCCATTTATCGTGAAATATGAATTTTTGACGTACAATCCTATAAATATGTAATAATGAATAGTATGACCTGTTTGGAATAATATATTTCGCTTCAAAGTGTATTTTGTCATTCTTTAAAATAATAAGATCCTTTGCAGGTTACGTACTATATCCATGTCTTGCATATATAACGTACGTAATCCATGTCTCTAAATTTCCAAAAGATAGGTTATTACTGGCAATATTGACAAGAACTCACTCCTGCTAGTCCTTTTATATTCTCCATTTTTTTTAAATGAACAAATCTGACATTAATTAATTAGTATGTCTTTGACAATAACCAACTGATGCGATGCCATGCCATGCGATTGAATTATTGAAAGAAGTACGTACCTTATAAATTTACTGTGCTGTGATGCCTTTTTTTGTTTCATTCTGATGAGGCAGTGAACCGACTTATTTAGGGTTTACGTGGAAGATGAGAGACCGCGCGCGACAATATATTAGTGACGCATTTGTTGTAGTTCTTATGGCTTGTCACCGTTTGTGAAAAGAAATTAGTGATTTGCTCATTCATTCATCATTCATCTGCTGAATTAACTCAAAGTTCATGTGACGCATGAATGAGAGCGATGGATTCATGAGTCCATTAGAGCGATCGATCGAGCTAGCTGCTCGACGCATGGATATTGATCATGATGATCTGTACGTAGGACCATCCTAGCTAGCTAGCTAGTTAGTGTAAGTTTTTTCTTGCTTAATTTATTAATATTGTTGAGATTAAAACCTTATATACTTGACTTTCAGCAACAGTAGTGTTGTACTCCTTTTTATTTTTGCTGCTGTTTCTCGTGACTCACTAATTGAGGCGTTTGGTGGTCCTAAAACTACTGTACTTTAGATGATCAACTGTAGTTTGATTGATCAACAGTAATTTGATTGTTATAACAGTAGTTTTAGGTCAAACATTGTTTGGCAAAACACACACCAACACCAATTATGGCAAGAGTGGGGTCATTATGCCGCCACATTCTTATAGTTGGCGGTTTGCCCAACAGTTTTTTTTTAAAAATTTTTTAAATTTTTTTAATATATTTAAATATTTTTAAAAAATAAAAAAAAATATATCAATACACTTAAAATTATTTTCTTAATCATTAAGTAAAAAAAATTTGACCAGCAGTCAAGTGGAGCGATCAAAGTGGGGCAGTAGAATAGTTTTTCCCTTATGGCAAACATAAAAAAGAAAGCAAGATCAAGCACACACGACACATAATATACGTAGTTCGACTCTTCCCATAGATATAGTCCTCAATCTGCATCTTCCATTACCTAAACTCAATTAAACGGATCAAAATTCTTGATTCCTGTGCTTTCACTTTGTCTCCAATCATCGTTCTCCTTCAGATCTGACCTTGGCTCTTGATACCAGGTGTTGGACAAAACACATGCCAATGATAGCAAACAAATAACAGCAAGCACGATCAAGCACATGCGAAACACAATATACGTGGTTCAGCAACTTGCATATGTCTACAAAGCTGCAAAAATCTTATTAACCAGAGGATATTACACTCACTCTCTCTAAACTCACCCTCTCTCAACTCACTCTCTCTAGGGATTTCACTCTCTCACACAATATGTACTCATTTGACTATTTTTCTCTCTAAAAATATGCAAAAAATCGTATGCAATAAGTTAAATATGATACATTTATAGTAAACGGTGCTAGAAACCCTAATATGGCACAAAATACATCATTCACTCAAATAGCATGTCGAGTGCATCTTGAGGAGCGAACAACCAATGAATATTAGCTCAAGCAGGGTGTCAATCGTGGCTTAAGCAAACATTAGGATTTGTGTCTCACTCGAGCACTAAGTTGAGTTATAGTCAAGCAAAATCACTATTTCTCAAGTTTTCAACTCGAAAACCAGTTTCCACCCCAACAAACATGAAAAAAAAAGAGTTATTTATGGTTGTTTTGATAATGGATTAATATTTTTTATTTAGTTATTGGCCTCTCAAGTGAGAGAGAGTGGCACATGAAGTGTGTCAGCTTACAACATTTAGTTATGCTTGTATAAATATTTTGGATATTGTTAAATAAATAATAAATTATGTAGGATTCAGTAGGTCGCTCTCAATGTGGGAATAACGTCTGGCCGGTCGATCTGCTATCCTCCAAATAACAGCTCTCCAATGGGTGAATTGCCAAGTTGGACCTCTCATATCAGCTCTCATGTGTCCGCACATCAGACGATAAAGAAACAAAAAAAACATTTCCCCTCCCCCCCTCTCCAGAAATCTCAAGAGCCCCTCTTACACGAAAACAAAAGACCCCTACGCCCAGGACCAGAACCTCGAATAGTCGTATTGAAAAGCACGAAGGGAAAATGAATAAGCTCACTGGACTTGAGTCTCGCTAGAAACCAAAAAAAATTAATGAAATAACTAAGTCCTCTTTGATGTCAAAGCTTCGTGGGAAAATGAAGACAGGGCCACAAAGACTTGGGAGAACAAGAATTGGAAGTGGTGCCTGTGAGGCATAGTGATCACAAAATTAAGTAATAATTGAATTCCTGATAGACATAGATGAAAGTAGGCATAAGTTTAATTCAATTCCAAATACCCATCAATCTTGATTGTCAATTTCAGAAAGGCCAAAGCTTCACAAAATCAACCAAAAATATCAAAATGGACCAAACCAAAACTACCTTCCTACCCCTTAAAAGAAATAAATGAAGTACTTTGATGAACAAAAAAATATGACGCCGAAGTTAAAAAATCCCTCACCGCAAAATCTCATTCCTTCGACCGATACCAGATGGTAAATTACCGTGAAAAAGAAGAAAAAAATATTGCCAAAGAGGGTGAAAAACTAAAGATTGCTGAGATGACAGAGAAAAAAAAAAGGTTTTGAAACCCTAAAATGAACACTTTCCCTTGTCTCTCTCGCTATCTCTCTCCCCCCTCTCCGCCAACACTGCAAAAACCAACTCAAACGATGCAACTTGGTGGCTAAATGACTGTTGTGTTCTCCTGCAGTACGAACCTTAGTGGGCAATAGAACTTGGTGTGGCGACACCGTTGTGCGGTTGTGGCAACGACGAAACTTGTGTCATGCGACGGTCTAGAATTTGCGAGGGGCTCCAAATTTCACAGATACGGAGAGGAACAAAGACAGACTGCATGACTCTTGATTCTATCCGGTGTGATGACTCTTATAATTTTTGTGTAAAATTGCTGACATGGCAGGATTTTATTAGAGGCTGTTAAAGCCTCTGTAACAGATAGACCGTTCCAAAACGTTTTTCTTCAACATTACTTAATATAGCATCTAATGATCGTGAAATAAGTGAAATATAATAAATAATTTTTTAATATCATTAAATATAATAATAAAATAATAAATAAAAAGATGATGGTAGAAAATATTAATATTCACTTATCAATTCATATAATTTGAAATCATCTCAATATACAAGTGGAGCGTAAAAATAATCATAATCTTTATTTTAGATTTTAGTTTTTTATTTATAAATAAATCTTTACATCAACTTATTGTTGGCTGCAGCCGCAACACACCTTACGTGTAAACCAGCTGATACGCTACGGACCTGCTCAGTGATGTGGTACAGTGAGCTGCTCGGTGTGTAGAAGAAAAAAAAAAGAAAACTATCATACAGAGGAAAAAAAAAATCAGCTCAAGTTTACTACGGCTGATGTGTTACAATAGACTATTCTATAGCTTTACTCTTTATTTATTGACATAATCTATTTTAAATTAAATAAATCAACTTATCATCCTCCAAACATCCGAAGGTAACAAAAGGATTCGTCGAATTCTTACAGGCGATATGGTCTTTTTCTCATTTGATCTGCAGTGATTTGGGTTTTTTTTTTTAATATAAAAGAAGAAAATGCCACCTACAGCATGTTGTCGTGTCATGACGTGACTGGGTGCAATTACTAAACAGAAGCCCAGACATGAACTTGGCTGTGCGCCAGTGTTTTCCAGGCATAGATGTGTAGGTTTCTCACGCGCTTTTGAAATGCAGAATTTCGTCGATCGAAATGCAGTCAGGAAAAGCAAGTAGGCTAAGAAGAAAAGAATGGGAGAATGAAAGAAGGGAGGATTTAGGGATTATTTGCAAAATCTCTTGCGAGTATTCTTTGGGGTTTTGTATTTGGTACATAAATTTTAGCGAAGTTACAATTAGGTGTCTTGATTCCTTTACCTATGCTTTGTTTGGTTAACAAGGTGTTTATCATATGTTTTCAAAATTTATTATAATTTTTTTTTCCAAAAATACTCAAATAGAAAATATTTTTTAATTTTAAATATTCAAAATTTTCATTTAATCCTTACTTAATCATTATCCAAACACAAAATTTAATACAATTTTCTCCCACAAAAAATTATACAATTTTTATAAATTTTAAAATAAAAATAATATTAAAAAGTTATATTCAAACAATTTTTTAACTTTATAATATTTTTATTCAACTTTTCTCTCTCATTTTTCAAAACCTAATAAAATATTATAATTCCAACAATTTCCACTACTATTCACAAACTATTTTAATATTGTTCACGTAATTCTGAAATATTCTAAGCAAGGGTGTAATTGATTTGGTCTGGTCAGTCTTGGAGGAGAATCTCAGACCGGACCAATTTTTTCAGTCCACCAAAAGGCCAGACCGGACAAGTCCCAGAAGGACTTTGGACTGCTTTGATTCGGTCTGATCAATCTTATCAGGGTATTTCGATTCGAGTCATTTTTCTTTTTTCTTTTTTCTTTTTTTCTTTTATCCAGTTTTTGGATAAAAAAAGACTATATGAAATGATAAAAAAAAAAAAAAAAAAAAATCAAATGAGGGATGTAATCTAAGTTGTATATTTAAGTATAATAAATCAATAATGCTAATAGTATGTGTCCTATCAGCAATTAATAGTTAATACTTTGTCTTAAAATTCTTAACCTTTGATTTTTATATAATCTAAGTATAAACAATTAGGTTGGAATAGAATTAAATAATTACTTATAATTAGTTAGAAAAAAATCACATAATTACTTGCTTTTAATGTATATAACTACCTAAGAAAATTATAAATATCATATAAAAAATTATTTAAAAACTTACATATTAAATTTTGTCATGTCCGGGGTGAAAAATTCTTACTCCAAGACCGGATCAAAACTGATTAGTCCGATTGATTTTCTCAGTCCTAAGGAGAAATTTTACACCCTTAGTTCTAAGTGTCAAAATGGGATAATGATATATCTACAACTACTTTACAATTAGTTTATAATTCATTTTAAATCAACTAATGTAATTGTGACACTTCATTAAAAGATCATTTTAATTTTACTTAACTACCATTCATTTTAAATATAATAGTAAACTAGTTGTAGACTAATTATAGGCTTATCATTTTTCGTCAAAATGAGTCCTACTTCTTACCATAAAATTATTATATGTCTCGCGCGAAGGACTCAAAACTCTTGCATGTAGTATTTTATTTTCACATCAGTACCCATAAAAAAATGATAATAACTTGATAATTTTTATTAGATCTTTAAAAAAATAAAACCCACCCCTTCATACGTTGGTAGCGGTGGCTCTCCTAAAGGATTGGTGGATGTGTATGCCCAATGATGAAACTTGTCAAATAGTTGTTCTCAAAGCATCACACTAAGAGTAATGTTACATACAGTTATAGAGTGCGTAAGTATCGCGTAATCATTTTGAAAAAAAAGTGAGATTCACTATTAAAAAATTAAACTTTTTTTTTTTCATGTAAGTGTTTACTCATTTTTTTAAAAGGATTACGCGACGTTTATGCAATTCACGATATCATTTCTCTCCCATTAATAATACCACCCCATTAAAATGTGGCTCAAGACACCGTACCGGCTATAGGCGTGGCTATTAGGGCTGTACAACAAATCGAAAAACCGACCTAGACCGACTCAGACCGGTCGCCGGAGCTCGGAACTGGCCGAAACCGGTGAAGAATAGGTCGGCGTGTGGCAGAAAATAGTGTAAATCGATATCGGCCTGTTCGGCGTCGGTTCGAACCTGGTTCAAACCGCTGAATTGGCCGATTAAATAAATGTTATTTTTTTTTATATATTTTGTATTCAAAATGACGCCGTTCCACTTAAGTTTAATTGGAACTTCATCGTTTTAAGTCTGTAGTTGTGTTTTAACATAACTGAAACGACGCCGTTTAGTATTAAACCAAACGGCGTCGTTTTATTCATAACGTATTAAAAAAAAATTAAGTAGAATGACGCATTTTGGTCTTAAACGGCGTCGTTTTGAAATTAGGTCGTCTTCTTCCTCGGGCGTATTCTTCCCAGTAACGCGATCACATTTTTCATCCCCTCTCTCTCTCTCTCTCTCTCTCTCTCTCTCTCTCTCTCTCTCTCTCTCCTATGCAACACTCTCTCTCTCTCTCTACTCTCTCAGGCGAAACTCTCCGATGAACCGACCGTGAACTGCCAGAGAATTTCCGGTGTCGAGACAGCCGGTGTTTCTTCTTCCCATCGATCGGCTTCGGCCGGTTTCCTCCCCCAAAAATAAACTATCAGTCAGCGTCGGTTTTATCCCAAAACCCCGCCGATGGGGTCGGTTTTCACCCCTAGTGACTGTGAACCACCCTTATTGGATGGCTTTGGTCATCTCTAAAGGGATGGCTTTATTGACTCAATTTTTTGTTAATGCCTTAATTTGCAATACAGACCAGAAGGGAGGAAATAATTATCTTCGACCCACGAGATGATTCGGGTTTTGATACGATGCTCTTCGCGTACATTCATATGATAAATAACAAATAAACATAAATAAAGATAGATACAAAAATTTACGTGGTTCTGCATAATATCTACGTTCACAAGTTATTTGGAGGCGTAATCCACAATAATTAGTGCTTTTACAATCTCTCATGATCTCACACATCTCATAATACAATAGAAAAATTTAGAGAAAATCCTTTAAAGTTGTAGCGGAGTTTGGCATAGGGAGTTTCTGTGGAGAGATATTGTGTGTAGAGAGCTAACTCGTATTCGTATCCTGTTAAATTATGAGTATTAATAGACTATATGGATAAACTTAAACATGGCCCGTTTAGTTAAAAGGGTCAAATCCTAGATTTCTAACATGATTCATATAAATAAAAGATGGCACAACACAACCTATTTAATCCGTTTAGTAATAATTTTTATTGAGTTAATCTGGGCACAACCTATTTAACTTGTTTATAACCCATTTAACTCGTTTCATATAAATGAGTTGAGACGACCTGTATAATCATTTTTTAACCTATTAATATAATTTCATATATAATATCATGAGGATTAGTATATAAATTATTCACAATTACAAAAGGATTCGTGATAAAATATTTTATTATCATATCCAAGTTAATAATATATAAGAACTTTAATATTTTCATAAAATAAAATTACATATTAACAACAAAAGTTTAATAGTTTAAGATATTAAGTAGTCAAATACTAATATTAATATTATTACGTATTCCAAACAACAAAAATACATATAAGACTGAATATTTATAAAATTTGAAAATAGAATTTATTCGTATTATCCGAGTTGATTGCGGGCTAACCTGCAATTGACTCACTCATATCTTATCGAGTTAATTTATTTTGATCCAAACCCATTTATATCACGTCTAAATTTGCTTATTTTATATGGTGTTCATATCGAATTATACATCATAGTATATATTGTCACTTCTAGCTCCAACAAGATCCCAATCGAAAGGCAATTAAGGAGACATGAAAGGCAACAAGGATGACTTGCTTTCGTGGCCTTACTATCTAGATGTCGATTTTTGCCCCGAACAATTTGTTTATAAATAAATAAAACTTGACATTCAAAGCCAAATATGCTGATTTCCCCTCGCCTTTCCTCTCTAGAATATCCTAGCCTTCTGTCAAAGTCAGCTTAATTAAGCATATACCTTAGAGTCTAGAGAGAGGAGTTATGACACTTGAATAGGCCGACTTTTTCCTACAAATGGTCTGTCTTATGCAAGATCATTTTGCTTTATTTATTTTTAAAAATGAGATGAAATAAATTGAAAATTTTAAAAAAATTGAATTGTTTATTTTATTTTATATAAAAATTAGAAAGTTATAATAATGAGATGAAAGATTTTTAAAAATTTTTAAAATTTAAAATTTTAATTTTAAAAGTAAATCAGGCCGAATGACACTTTATAAAAGAAAACACATTTTTCTCTATATAAATCAATAGCCATGTAGAAACTTGATATTTCTATATATATATATATATAACTATAACATTCGAGTCTTAATTAGAGCATAGCAAATTTTTAGATCAAAGTAGGTCAAAACTCGAGATTTATACAAAAACGATTAAGATGATGTTCGACAAAGGTCTCAAACGTTGAAAGAGATACCTGCAGCAAGAATATTTTAGTTTGAGCCAACACCAAGCAAGCATCGAGCCAACTTTTTATTTTACAAATTTTGAATCTATTTTGCTGTGAACTCACTCCAATCTTAAGTACACTTCATTACAATTCTAATGACAGAATGCCTTTGCATTAACAACTTCCATATATTGATTGAAAATCTCATTCATTTTATTGTGTTCGATCCAAATTAATCTTATTTACTCTAAATGTTGAGCATTTTATTGGGTCAAAACTGAGTCGCTGCAAAAAAAAAAAAAGAAAAAAAAGAAAGAAAGGGCGGTCGCAAACGGCAAAAGGTCTTTTTTCTGGTAGTGCCTATATACAATATTAGTATAAGTTGACAGAGGGATCCCACACATAAATATTGAAGGAAACAAATGGTAATGTAGAGGCTGTGCAAAGTTAAGACACTGTTTGGAGTTAGACAAAACTTTGACCAAAATACTACACGCAATTACATATATATATATATATATATATATATATATACTCTCAGGAAAATATTATATATCAATCAGCATTCACTCTATATCTATAATTTTTTTTCATAATATATGGGGGTGTGTTTTCATAGGATGTAGGGTATGAGATAGTGAATAGTAACTGATGAAAAGAATTATTCATATTCTCAAATGGGGCCTAGGTTTTAATGGAGCATTATAATCTAGATATCTTGTAAGACACCATGCATGGACTTCATCTAACCCTAGCAAGAGAAATTCTAGTCTGTTAATAAATCAATATATATGCATTTACATGCTCCATTCTCAATATCAATTTCTTTGCAGATGTGAGTAATTCTTGCATGTGTCCCAACTCCAAGTGTCAAAAGGACAAGAAATTGATGAAAAGGAAAGACACTAGTGTTTGTCACTAAAATATCTCAATGTCACTAAACCCTTTGAGGATGTATTCTGGTCCCCAACTACAATCATGTAATATATATATATATATATATATATATATATATAGCAAAAATAATTACAACATAGAATAAAGGAATATAGTTTTTAGATCAGGTGACCAACAAATTAAATAGAGATAGGTATAACTATGTGAGACTAGTGTTGCAAAGACTTCAGTATTTGTCACTAAAAAATCTATGATTATTATATACCAAATCGAACCAAAAATATTGGCAAAAAATAAAAATAAAAAAGGTTAAGAAAATAATTCAAAACAGCAACAAAAATTCACATAACAGGTGAAATAAGTTTTTCTTTTTTTCGTGTCATCTTCAAATGAGCTAATACATTGCATTTATTTTGTCAAAAGTTTTATAGCCCAAAACACGGAAAAAAATTCTTTTTTTAATCGTTAGCTTTTGTTTTCAAAATATTAAAAAAAATACACACAAATTTATGGTGGTAATTTTTTTTAATATTTAAAAAAAAATCAAAATGCGGATAAATTGGGATTCGCATTTTACAAAGAGAAATTTTACTCATTAGTTACTATTCATTCTCACACTCACACCTACAACTTCTTTTTTTAATAGGATATAGTAGTATTTTTCATACAGTGTGACCGAGATAATGAATAATGATCGATAAAAAGAAATTTTCTTTTAAAAATGGTTTTTATAACACATGCAAGAGAGTTGGGACTCCCTCCATTTCCAAAGCCTCACCTCCCTCTTATCTTAGGGACAAGAATGGAGTGCCAGTTAGCCAACATGAATAAATAAACTGACAAAAGGGAAAATCAAAAGAGCAAAAGAGCTGAAGAACAGCAGGTTGCAGGGGTGTACCGAATAGACGCATATATAATGCATTCATTCGCTTTTGGCAAATTCCTAGTCCAGATCTTAGGTTTTGAGGTTTAAACTTTGGGGGGAGGAGTCTATGATGGATGGATGGATGGCCACAAAAATCTTGGGTCTCTTAGATCCAGCTTTCATTTACTGTTGTCCCCCATATGTTTCTTTCCTTAAATGTCGATGTTAAATGCAAGGGTTTCAAAGGCTAAAAATGGTCATAAATTATAAACATGTGAGCTTGAAATGACAACTCTTCAAGTCCTTTCAAATCGATGGAGTACATATATCAAGGAATTCCAACTTTTAAATAATTTGTACAAGTACCCACGTTTTGCGTATTAACTCCTCTTTGGATCTTCATTTTATTTTAATTAAATGGTTGAGATTTTTTTTTTAAATTCAATAATTATTATTTTTTATGAGCAACATAACATTAAATTGAAATAAATGTACCAAATCAAGTGAGTAGGGACCCAACAAGCATCCAGCCATCACATTATAAATGTTTTTATGCTACTTCTATTTTTCTTTTTGTTACTTTTTTATGGTAGAACTTTGAAGAACGGTTCTTTTTCATGTTGAATTTTTTTATGGTATATTTTTAATAGATAGATAGATTGAAAAATGATTTGTAGAAATTTTAAATAGACAAATTTCGTATAAATCTTTGTAAAAAAAATAGACCACATCTTGAAAAATAGTGAAAAAAATTATTTTTTATTAGTAAAATCTACTTTTTTATAAAGTACTTGTACAAGATTTGTATCTAGCATTACTCAGATTGAAAAATAATTTGTACAAGTCTCAAATATATCACTCCCAATAATTTTACTTAGTTTTTAAACATTTTATGTCAATTCATACGAGTGATAAGTATAGTTTATGTGATAGCAATGCTATTTTTATTTTAAGTTTTATCGTTTATAATTACGCAAGTTATTTAAAATATTTGAAGCCATTTTATGAATAAATGACTTAAATAAAAAAAAATTTAAAACATGACAGAGAATATAATTTCTTCAAATTTTTTTTAATCAAGAGAGACATATAATCAAGTGATGTTACACCAATAATTAATATTATGTATAAATATTTAAATTTTTATTATTACTCATATAATAATTTCGAATAATATTAAGTAATCAATAAATATTATTATTATTATTATTTCAAAAAATCCTGAAACCATGTTTGTATGCAGTATGCAGAGTTTGGTTTGGTTGCTAACCGGCTTGGTTTCCTCCGTGAAAACACAAACTGCAAGTGAGAATCACGCGCCGCAGTTGCGAAAGTTGAACAAAGACCAAAAAAAAAAAAGAAAACCCGTACGGCCAACAATCCCTGTCATAGGGCCTCATCCACCGGTATTGCAGGCCGGCGGAGTCCGTAGCCACATTTATCAGCAATATTTGTCGACGTTATGTGCATCATAATTATTATTATTATTAATAAAGAAAGACAAAAGTAAATTTTACACTCGAGAGGACGAAAACACCCTCCCTCCTTCCCTCCAAATAGTCAACTCCAACATCTAAATTAAATTAAATTAAATTAAATTAAATTAATAACTGAAGAGCTAGGGTTCGCGAAGCCCAGCCAAGCCAAACCAAAAAAAAAAAACAAAACAAAAATTGTGGAAAAAAGTACGAGGAGGTGGCGCTGTGTTCCCTCTCTGCTGCACAACATGCAATGCAAAGATATGATTATCTTGTAGAAATTCGATAAAAATACTACCTGCCTCTTTTTCACTGCCCAAATCTCTCTACCTCGTTAAACTATTCCTATTTATTTATTTTAAAATATTATTTTTTAATATTATTATTATTTTAAAATTTAAAAAAATTAAAATTTTTATTATATTTTATATAAAAATTTAAAAAAATTATAATAATGATATGAGATGAGATGAAATTATTTTTATATCTAAACGAATCTTAAATACGAAGGTATATACATGAAATGATTTTATTTTTATAAATTATTTATAATTTAAAACATAATTATAATTTATGTAAAGGATAAAAAAAATTTTCTATCTACAAATTAAAATAGTGATTTAAAAAAAATGCCCTCCATGCACACAAATTATGATTTTATCATTTAAATATTCCAACATCATTTAATGCTTTTGGGTATTTGATTATGTCATGCAAGCATGGTATTAATAATCAAGAGTCTAGTTTACTACCGTATGGAGTACGTTATTACAAGAGGGAGTAATTAGGTCATTTTTGTGGACTTGTTGAGGTTATTGGTGCAATGCATTATGTCCCCACTTTCAATTATGAAAGAAAAATTAGAAATCACCATCAGTTAACTTACCAATATACATTATATATACATATACGACCCTAATGCCATTTTCTGGTGTTATAAATGTTCATAAAGTCTTTAAGCGTCAGCTTTTATCTACATTGTGGAATTAAGATACAGCTTCAAACCTTAATATATAAGTTTGAGTTGTTTGATAGATGAAGTAATCTTAAACTATTTCATTATTATTTATAAACAGTCTATTATTTTTATATTATTATTTATTTATTACTATTAACAGATTATCTAAAATTATTTAATCATCCAAACGTGCCTTATAATCTCAATTAATTGTTCACATCTTGTAACTATTATTCAGATTTTAAGCGGACCAATTGACGATAATGTGTGTATATATATATTTATATGTATATTAATATTTGGATAATGGTATAAATAGAATTTGAAAGGAGGAATAATTTACTGTAAGGATTAAAGGTGCGTAAATTTTTTTTTAAAAAATGTAATTTTCTAAATTTTAAAATATAAAATGAAATTAAAAGTACTTTTGCCTTTTGGATGAATTATAAGACTTGTTTAAATTTAGAAATGAAATAAATTTATTTTAGATAAAATATAAAAATTGAAAAAAATATTATTTTTTAATATTATGATTGTTTTGAGATTTGAAAATGTTAAATCGTAATTTAAAAAAATTAAATTATTTATTATATTTTATATAAAATTTTTTAAAAAATTATAATAATAAAATGAAATGAAATAATTTATTTAATTAGAACTGATTTTATGTATCTGTTTTATTTTATAAATTTTAGATATTTGAAATTGTAACCAACTTGTTCATTAATAGGCATAAAAAAATAATAAACCAAAAAAGAAAATGTTCATTAAAGAGAGGGAGTCACGAAAAAGTAGCGGGTTTTCCGGTGCAAAGGACGAATAAGGAAAAGCTGGTGCGGCGACACGTGGCTGGTCTTTGACCGTTAGATGGAGCGTGCAAATTTATGATTCAGTCGATTTTTAAAGATTAGATAATAAAATCCATAGCAGAGAGAGATGTTTTGTTTTACGGACACAAGAGGAACTGCTCAGAGCTAAAAAGCTCAGCACCTGCAAATTAATCAGAGAGAGAAAGAGATAGAGAGAGAGAGAGAGAGGAGGCAAAGGGATGGATTGGGAGACTTAAATTGAGGCAGCTGCTCGGTGCAGAGAGAACATGGCGGCGTTGCAGAGATAGAGAGAGAGAGACACAGAGATACTAGCTGTTGATTTCCGCGGCGTTCTTTAAATGCTTCCTAAATTCACTCTGTAGAGGAAGAAGAAGAAGATGGAAAGAGACTGAATTCAAGGCAGCGATTAACAACTGCCAAACGCAGACCGACGCCTGTCTCTATACCCCAAGTCTCTAGGGCTGCCTGCCTGTAATTAACCCCTCCCCCAACTACCCCGCAATTACCAGAACCACCACTACACAAACTCACACAAGCACACTCTTTGAGAACAAAAAGAAAAAAAAAAAAAAAAAGAGAAAAAAGGGGAGAAATATTACACGCCCTTGTATGCAACACACACAGAACGAGAGAATTCTGAGGAAATACGAGAAGTTAGCACCACACCCACGGATCCAACTCTCCCTTGTTCAAGGCGCGGGACCCAGAAAATACAGATACTCGAGAATTATACCCATTTCGTTGTTGGGTACTGAACTTGGGTGAGAGTGGAGCTTCTGATATGGATTGTCTGTCACAATTGAGGTGCGGGTCAGGCTTAGAGGAGGAGCAATGGCTGGGTTTTTCCCATTAGGTGGAGGAAGATCAGGTACTCCGAGCAGCCAGGAAGATCATCGTCAGCAAAGCGGCAACAACCCGCCAACGGAAATCCCGCCGGAGAACTTGTTTTGGTACAAAAATGAGGAAGTGGCGTACAAGCAGGGTTTCGAGCTATGGCAACAGCAGGAACAAGTACTTCTACAACAGCAAGAACAACAGCAACGGCACCAGCAGCAACAGCTACAGCAAGATCTCTACGCTTCAGCGGCTGGGTTAGGGGTGGGGCCCAGCAGGAGCTCAATCAACGTCTCTGATCATGACTCGCCGTCGAGATCGGCGTTCATGATGATGAGGTCCGCAGGTGGAGGGATAAGCTGCCAGGACTGCGGGAACCAAGCCAAGAAGGACTGCGTTCACATGCGGTGCAGGACTTGTTGTAAAAGCCGAGGGTTAGAGTGTCCAACCCATGTCAAAAGCACTTGGGTCCCAGCTTCTAAGCGCCGCGAGCGTCAACAACAACTCGCTTCTATGCAGCAACAGCACCATGAACTTCAGCTCCGCGGAGAGAATCCCAAAAGACAGAGAGAGAATCCAACCACTTCCTCTCTCGCCTGCACTCGTTTGCCCACCAGCGCGTCAGGTACCTTCGTTTATTTATTTTTTCTAAATATATATAATATCTCAGACACACACTCACAGTTCTACTGATTGACTCTTCGCAAGAATTCCTTTGACGCATCCAAAGAATTCTGAAAAGAGAGAATGTGAGAGAGAGAGAGAGACAGATAGACAGATGGAGGGTTTTGGATGTATACCCAAATAAGACCGTGGGTATCGATTGCGTGTGATGGAAATCGATCTCCATCGTAATTCATCAACTTTTCTTTCTTTTCCTTTTCTTTGTACGCAACACTATTATTTAGTAATTCTGACGAATAGATTGACAGGCCAGGAAGAGATTATTTTTCTTGTCTGTGTCTGATCACTCCTTTGTGCGGATATATATCTGTGTGTGCAGCTAGGGTGTGTGCTTGCTTTATAAACACATAATTGTATTTCATTTCTTTCTTCCAAGTTGACATGTTTATTGTCTAAACTAACATCCCAATGGCTAATGGGTTATATTGTAGGGTTAGAAGTCGGACATTTTCCAGCAGAACTGCGCTCTGCCACTGTTTTCCGTTGCGTACGAGTGAGCTCCATTGACGATGCAGACGATCAATATGCGTATCAGACGGCTGTGAACATAGGAGGCCATGTTTTTAAGGGTATCCTCTATGACCAAGGCCCCGAAACTAACTACTCGGCTGCCGGGGAGAGCTCCTCAGGCGGTGGTGGAGTTCAACCTCTTAACCTCATTGCCAGCGCCACAACTGCCAGCGCCACCACTGCTAGTGGTGGTGGTGCAGACGTGGGTTCTTCTGCTATGACACTCCTCGATCCTACTTCTCTATACCCAGCTCCGCTTAACACCTTCATAGCTGGTACGCAATTCTTCCCACCCCCAAGATCTTGAAAAAAAAAAGACCCGCATTCTTCCCCACCTCTCTCTCTCTCTCTCTGACCAACTTTTCACTTCGCCAGCAATATTTTGATATCGTTGTAGCAGTAAATTTGATAACCATTGATCAAGTAGGAGTAAAGGAAAAAAAAAAAAAAAAAAAGAAAGGACGAGAGCAAACGCGGAAAGCTGTTTGTTTTTTTGTGCGAATCTGAAGTTCTCAATGCAAGTTAAATTATTGATAATGTTCTTCACTTCCTTAAAATGGGAATTTGTTCCGCAGTTTCTGTACGAGATTAGGTGTGCAGTCCAGCGTAGTGCAGTCGTGTCTGTATGTTGTTTCTATTTTGTATCTATTTTTCTCCACTGGGTTGAATTTTACTACATTTTCTGGTTGGTTTTGATATTTGTATCTGCTCTTTTCCTGTTTACCCGCACGCTTGCCGGTTTGAAATTGGGACGGCTTTAATTAGTTTTGTCTATGGCTGGACAAACTACGACGAAAACATCTTTTATCCATTTCGGTATTGGCGGTCCAGCCATGCATAAGCATTCAAGTTCAAAAGGTGAAGGATATTTCCCTCTCCTTCGCCCTCTCTCTATCTCTCTCTCTCCCTCTCACACACACACACTCTATATGTGCAAATTGATCATTGCTTGAATAAGCATGCACGAGATGTGGCTTTGAGCCTCTGATGGGAAAATGAGTAGCGTTTCTTAACATCTGGCTATTGTTTAAGCACATATTGAAGATGTTTATGTATGTTGAGAGTGTACAGTAGATAAATATGAGATACTGTTTCTTCTCCAGTGAAAACTTTCACATGTAAACGAGATAGAAAGATTGGGGGTTTGGGTCACTTTCTATCAGTTTGTAAACATTAATCTGACATCTAGTATGATATTTCATTTTTCATAATTAATGTCCTCGGCAAGAATATATAATTAATTTTCACACTTCCAAATAGAGCGTACTTATATTGTGCTAACTGTTCATTTATTTTATTTTTTACTATTATTGTTATTATTAATATTATTATTACAACTTAGGGTTGCTTATAATGTGGTATATAATTTAGTCAGTGGGGACACATCATGAGACTGAGCTGGCTAGCTTTCTTCTTCCTACTGAGCTATGCTCTCCTCCCAAGGAGGAAATAAATCATATATATTCCAATATTGTTGCTTCACTTAGGTTAACTAATTTGTTAAAATGTGTCTTGTAATTATTTGTGCTTCTCCCTAAGCATTGAGCATGTTAGTCATTTTTGGCCCCTATTCATAGTGAACGCAGGACTTGACACTCCTAGATAGAGTGTATGAGAAATCACCACTTGTCCCAAAAGTTTAAGCTGATGGAAAAATGTAGATTTTATTATTTATTTTATATTTTAACAGTGTATACTTTGGGATTGAATTTAGAGGCCCCAGGAAATGTAAACAAAAAGTGAACTAATTATCGGTTTCCATACTTCTCTATTTTATATATTTTAATTTTGTACACTTTAGGCCCCAAGATCATCACTCCAAATTAAGCCTTAAGGAAAAGGCTTTACATTTTTGTGCTCAATGTTACTAAGTGAAATTGATTTGAATTTTTGCTTGACTAGTTATATTTTTCTCAAGATATATAAGTTTGTGCTACAATAAGAAAATGTTTTGATTTGGGACTTCAATTAGCCTCCAATTTTGATCACTTGCTGAACCTAGTGATGTATTTTGAAATTGATCTAATTGCTATAGAACATACCTTTAGTGGAAAAAATAGGAGCAAGTTATGTTGATCAGTTCAAGGAAGGTATTTAGAATATGTCAAGTCTGGCCTGTTGTGTTATGTAGTTTGCAATCAGGAAAACCATCAGGTTTAAGGTATATCTGGTTTCTTATTAATCTCCTTATAGTTGAATTGATGTAAATGAATTCATTAATAATTAAGCAATTAAAATGTATGTATACATATATATTTATATTGTATATGTGTGTGTGTGTGTGTGTGTGTTATCTTTTAAGTAGAAGAACTCCATTTATCTTTCTCTTACTTTCTCTGGTTCAAAAAGTAAGTATAGGATTACATAAGTAACAATATTGAATCTTACATGAAAACATTGATATAAGGATAAGAGGAGGAGATGTTTCCCTTTTTAGTCAGGGCAAGCTGGAATGTTCTAGTGAAGGATCATAGAGCTAAGACCAAGCTGAACGGTTAAAAATAATCAGCGGGCCTGTTGTTGTAATGCTTTATAGAATTTGCATCATAATATTTTCGATATATGCATGTAAAAATTTATATTTCCAAGTAATTGATATATTTATGTGGTTGTTGACCCAGATATATGTAAAACTGCGGTATTGATCCATTTAAAGTAACATGACCATCATAAACAATCTTGAATTTATGTTGGTACATCCTGGTTGGTAATATGTTTCTCCCATTTCTCTATCTACATAAGCATACGGCAATTTGTTATATGAGAATCTCTATATGTACAAGAACAGATCAAATGACTGAGAGAGGAATTACATATATATTAGACTGTTACTAGAAGCTAGCTATTTCCTCTAGCACCCATTAATTCCTTGCATGCATGTCTGCCCATAGTTGATCTTCCATGTGACTTGTTTTCTTCTAAATGGTTCAGGCACTTGGAAGTTTTCTAATCCCAGTGAGTTATTGATTTTTTATTTTATTTTTATATATGTAGCAATCATTTTACATAAACATATATGAAACTAATATATTATTCTCTAACCATGCACAATTGTTTATCAAGAGGGTGACTGAACTCTTAACAGTGATAAAACCGAGATGAATTTTTCCCAGACTTGCATAAAACAGAATAGCTCAATTCTCTTTAAAGGATTTAATGGTTTTCTTCCGAATTTCTGCTTGCATTACACAGCTTGTTGGAAGTCAATATTCATAAGATTTTGGGTGATGTACTTTTCCTTTATGAATGGAACTTGAGGCAGTGTGCATGATTGTGAGGAAATTCTCTTTGCAGAGGAGAGATCAGAACAAGTTATTTTTCAGTAGCACATTCTAGAACGACTAAAATCTTAGAATGTGTGGACTTTGGTTGTTTGTGTGAGATTTTATATTTGTGCCATGACTGAGAATAATCTCCAGTTGCAATTCGTTTATGCTGTCATTTCCTTTTTGTCGTGTGCTGCTTCACCATGGGTTCCTTTTGTTCTAGTGCAAGTCTCATCCTGACATAAAGCTGGAGACAAATTCATTTTGGCTAACAATTTAGAGAAGAGAATATGCTATCCATGGCTATCTGATCAGACCCTCCATCCTCAGCAGACTTACTTTATTATAGGAATCATCGCAATTACCCCACACACACATACATATTATATATATATATAGTGCTGAATTAGAAGAAAGCTGTCCTGAAAAATGGTCTGAGTTTGTACGTACCATATATGCAGATGTTTATTATATATATATGAGTTATTTTGTCTGGCAAAGACTCGTATAGATCACCAGAAAGGACTCGGATATATATATATATATATAAATATAAATAACGTCCCCATTTTCCAATGCATATATAATTGAAACCGCTTTACAGAGATGATGATGATGATGAGAATGACTCCCGTGTTAATTTTCTGCTCAAAAAGCTTTCACTTTTTATCAGATTCTCATTAGATTCATGCACAATGAGGTGTTACTATTCCCGCTTACGCTAACCCGCATGCAAGCACTACACTACTTCATTAAATTGTCCGCTTCTGGTATGGAAAGCTTCTCGTTAATTTGTTAACAACTGTTTGATGGAAAGAATACGAATCTTTCCTCGGCCCCACCCTTTCCGGCCAGAAAACTTCATTTTTATTTTCTCAAAATTATCACTCATTTTGTAACAAGCAGCTTAGCTGGAGGCTCATATATATATATATATATATATAAAGTTATCATTTTGACCATTAATGTAAAAATAAGTTGTATTTTATATACTTAATTTCATAAGATCTGACGTCCTTAATTAATTTATAGATGCATAAAGTAGGTAGATCATAAGGTAAATACAAAATCTCAATGATTGCCTGCTAATATTTAAAGTCATCGATCATGTTACGTAATAAATGTGTGTGTATTTGTCCCGGCTATTGAAACCCTAGCAGTTATATAGTTTGTTTGCTAATTATTTATACACATGCTAAAACCCACTTAATTGGGTACTTTCTATTTTGGATGAAACGACGTTGTATCTTAATATATAATCAATAGCGAGAATAATGAAAGAATGCATGGAACTTTATACATCATGAGCTACATATATATATATATGGTAATTAATTAAAAAAACTAATTAGTGGAAATAATGTACTCATATATACCTGGATGTCACGAGTCTCTCCTTGGGTACGGACACTTTCGATTCTTTTGTGGAGAGCCCGCAACCCAACATGCAGCTCCAATGACAGCCATTATATATCAGTGTCAAGACTGATCATCTCATGCAGTTCGGTCGTTATCCAAGCTCAAAATCATGCCTTTGCCTCACACACCAGCCGAATATATATATATATATATATAGCTATTCCAGCTTTCTTCATTTACGTATTTCTCGATCTCTTTGGTGGCTCCGTTTGTGACGTACTCGCCATTGTTAGCTAGCCAGAGTTTCGGGTGCCATTTACAACCCCAGACCTGTGTTATTTGGCAGTACTCTAAATGCACAGGAGGGAGGAGGTTCTCTTTAAATGCCCGAAATATACATCAAGGCACTTAATTTAGTCTTTTATGAGGGATCAATGAGAGAGAGAGAAATCATTAAAGCATGTGAAAAGGTTTCTGCCTTTCCTTTCATGATCGGAAGCCATTGCAGAAGGCAAAACCATAGAAAAGAATGCTAGGGTTTTTATGGTATTGGGGCAGTATTAATATAGGTGTTGGGTTAGCTGCAGATTGAGAGTACTATATAGGAGTCTGATGCACCATAATGCAGTTTGTTTTTGTTTGTGGGCATTATTGGTGTGGTCCCGACTCCCAACACCAACAAAGCCGTGAGAGAGAGAGAGAGAGAGAGAGAGAGAGAGAGAGAGAGATATGTAGAACTCTCGGGCTCTGCTGCTGCTGCAAAAAGGGTAGCTTTAATCTACTCTACTACAGTTGCTGTTCTCTAATTTTGCTTCTGATCAAGTAGGAGAGACAGCTGCCTGCAGCCTCTATGAGAGAGCAAACTGTACTACACACTGCACTGCAAAATGGTGCATGTTTTTTGTACGTTGCAGCACGAAATTGGATTTCAGAGCTACCTCTCTCTGTGTGTGTTTACTGTATAGCAAAGAAAACGAAGGTGCAATTGTGTATTATATGGTGTAAAAATTGAGGAAGGTTGCTGTGACCTTGAGGCTTATATTTTTTTTAATAATACAAGATACAGTTTGAGTTGTAAAATCGTCTTTAAAATGGGTGTTTAGAGTTTAAAATTCTTCTAAAAAATATATATATAAAAAAAAAAAAGTTGTAGAATTGCAACAATTTTTTTTTTTTAAAATGAAATTTAATATTAAAAAATTTATTTTATAAATAAATATTATATTTATTCCATTAAAAAAAAAAAAAAAAAAAGCGAAACTTAGACGTTAAATATCATCAGCAGCATATTTTGTGGGTTTGGTTGGGTTGGAATTGGAGGACAAAGCGTGTTCTGATTGCATTGTCGCTTCGAATGGGCCAGCATTTATATGCTTTCTTTTGTTTGCACGTGCTATCTGTACTATGACCCTTTTTCTCTTCTCTAGCGTATTTCTCGAGGGATATTGGCCCACTTTACTTATCCTCATCAACTTCCCCAAACTTTTCTCTCTTCATCATAAAAATTATATTTGTCAGTATACATTATGCAAGCGATCATATTCATTTTTAAAAAATATATAATTTATATGAGAAAAATAATATGTAGTGTTTGCATAATTCGTAATTATATTTCATATTATTCGATAATCATGACTCTATTTATGTGTCTATTTATATTCTATTTCAAGCAATTAAATTCGAGAAAACTTGAGGAGATCTTTTTTTACACACTAATCCTTATTATATTTATTTATTTATAGAAACATAAAATCCCTTCACCAAAATAGTAACATAAAAGTTCCTTAAACCAAATAGAATTGAACAAAAAAATAGTATCCTATAATCATATTTGTTGTGAGATCCATAATTTTCATATATTTTAATTTCCTATTATTGTGTTATTTATTTTTTTATTTTATTTATGATATTTTTAATTTATTTTAGTGTGTTTTTGTTTTGGGCTTCTTAACTTGTACTGTATTTATGGACTATATGTATTGTGTGTCTGTGTTTTAAATTGGGCCATGTGTTTTAAAATTGATCCAGCCCGTGTGTGTATTATGTTTCGGCCCAGCCCTTGTGGCTTGAAGAGCCCAGTCCGTGCATTTAAGTGAACCCAACCCCTTAGCTTGTAATATGGCGCCGTTTTGTTGAAGGGGCTCCATCACTTTCTCCTTTGCGTTGTGCACTGCTTTTCTTCTTCCTTCTTCTTCTTCTTTTCTTCCTTTTCATTCTGGTTTCTTCTTCTGCTAGCTACTGTCAAGCCGATTTCTTCCTCCAATCTTAGCACAGCATCACAGAAAATTTCTTTCTCTCATCACCAGCCACTACCAACTTACTTTCCACCTCCTCATTTCACTTTCTTTTCAGTGTCTTTCGGCAGTGGACTTCGGGAGGTAGCAATCAAGACGCCGCTCCACTCAGCCACCTCCTTCTTCTGTGAGCAGCTTTGTGTTGACCGGAAGTGAACTCCAAGTTGCGCTGTCAGCCGCCGCGCCACACGTCCGCGCCTTAGCCTCCCTCTCCTCCACGGCTTGCGTTGCCGATTTCGTTTTCTCTACCCGAGTGACACACTACCACCTGCTACCGCCTTACTTGGCCATAGGCCACGGGTTCTACAAATAAAATCTTCCGAGTTCTTCACCTTCCCTCTCTTGTTTAAGCCTTTTTCCTCTCATGTGTTTAATGTGTTGTTCTGAGAATTTTGGTTGTTAATCCAAGAGCATGTGAAGTTTTGCCGTGTTGTGTTTTGTTCTAAAGTTGAATTTCACTCGGTTTCTTGGTGAAATTATTGGGCTATCAGTGAGTTGAGTTTTCCATCCACTTTTCACCTAGCCCGATTTGTCTTTGAGAGAACTCACCAAAAAGGCCAATATCTTGCCCTTGAATCACTATTGTTGCCGCCACCACTTTTGACAACATCCATTTCGCACGATCTTTCAGAAAATTTTCATTTTCGTGTATGTAATTTTTAAACGCAATCCATGAGCCGTTGAAGTGTTGAGATTTTAATTGGAGTTGTTGGAATTGAGCCTTGGGTCGGATTTGGAGGATGATATTACGCGTGTAGTTGTGAAATTGTATATTTGTAAATAGTTGAGATTTTATGTAAATGAGATATCTCATATGTCATCCAATAAATTGTTGTCATGCACATTTATCATCTTAAATAAATTGTATTATGAAGTCACGTTGTCAGTTTTGAAAATTGAGACTGATTATGTGGATGCGTGTGTATCACGACCCCAAGTCGAGATGAGATATTATCTCGGTGGAACTCTTCTGGTCACTCGGGAGCATATCAGATTGACGTGACGTCCCTTGAGTTGTCACAAGGCAACGACGGGAACGGACAAGATGGTAACGCTCTTATACCGATTTCGTGACATTTTGGCTGGCGAGATTAAAGGATGCTTGATCATGTACGCGCTGGGCGTGGAACTGGGCATCGCTCGTTACGAAGTCTCATGCACGGACGTTACCCGTGGTGTGGCGATGAGAGCTAGGGCGTGCGGACGGTCTATATGAGAGATCTTGGTGCATGCATAATAAAATAATGATTATGATTGGGCCAAAATGAGATTTTTGGAGTGAGTTATTAAAAGTGTGTTTTTGGAAAAAATAATGTGGTTTTGTTTTCTACATATTTGTCCGTATGGAGACGTGTGATTATATTATTGTGTTTTAAATCTCTTGGATGTTGTTTTGATTAATTATTTGTTGAGATGTCATAATTTCATTGTGATGTTTTACCCTACGGTTCCGTCTTATGGTGCTGTAGAGTCTAACGCAGAGCTCGAGTATGAACCTGAGGGGCCGACTCTGCCAGAAGCTTAAGTTGTTGATATGTTGTTCAACATTTTGGGATTTATTTCCCTTATGTTATTTGTTTTCTTTAAATTTTCTGTCGGATGATTGTATAATTCTTGTAAAGATATTTTATTGTTTTTAAAAAATTTTAGTACTTAATAAAGAAAAACTTTTTTATTTCTCGACTGCGAATATTATTTTTATACACTTATTGTATGTTGTACACATTCTGAGTACTGATCATTAGGGTGTGTGATCCGTATGGTCATCATCCCGGTATCACAAATTTTACAAAAATAATACGTAGGGATTGAGGGCGTCACATATAGTATCAGAGCGGTCTGACTCTAGGTAAAAACCGTAAAAATATCTAAGTGTAATACCAGAAAATTTTACATTTGTAGCTACCAGCTCGTAAAGAAAAAATAATAAAAATTATATGTATTATTTATAAGTGAAATCATATAAATAAGTTATATATGTAAATTTGGATTCGGTCAATCGCAGCAACAGATTCTTCAAAGATATTTCGCATCAAAGTTCAAGCTGGACGTAAATCTGGATGTGACATTACTGAAATAGCATGAAAGGGATTAGACACATTTAAAGAAAGTTATGACCCTCATCAATATTATTAGGGTAGTGATAGGCTTACTACCTATCTACTACCCATCTATTATTTGTAGTGTTTTTATTTTTTTATCATTTTATTTTAAGTATTTTTTTAACATCCTTAATCATTAAGAAAAAATTAAAAAAATATATAAATTTACTAATTATCACTTCCTTAACTATTAAGTAAAATAAAAAATTATAAAAAAAATCAAATATAAAAAAAATAGTAAATGAGTAGTAAGAGGATAGTAACCCTATCATTTTCCATATTATTAACAAGGAATCTCTATATATATATATATATATATATATATATATATTTTTTTTAGAAATTTTATTTGTTGTTAAGAATCTGAATGCATGTTACTCTAGATTTTATCAATAAATAGATAACAAGATTGTCACCCCCTTTTAATACACAAAAGCAGTGTCAGAAGTTCATAACGTATAATCATCTGAGACACGCAGGCTGAGACAGGGTATTAATATGACATGCCATCCATCCGGAAAGCCTATCTAATAAACAGAAAAGGGAAAAGCTTCTTTTTCTTTGTTCATTTGATTTGTCCATTTTATTTGACTGTTGGTATTTTTTATTTATTTTTAATAATTAAGTAAGTGATTTTAAATATATTGTTGTATTTTTTTAGTTTAAAAAAATAAAAATATATTAAAAAAATGTGTAAAGAAAAAGCAAAAAAAAAAAAAAAAAAAAGACTGGGCGGCAGAGTAGCCGTGCCCAACTGAAAATATATTGATTGCTCACATGAGAAGTCTACATGCAGACACAGACCTGTTTATTAAAATTGTTTATATAATCACTACTTTTTAATGTCATAAAATGAGTATCAAGTTCTCACATATCTCTTCTCCACGACTTTAACATTTCATTTTGGCTTGTCAAGAAGTAATAAAAAAAAGAAAGAAAAATCAAGGGGAATAAAATAACACGTATTACTAGCCCAGTAGTCAGTAATGCGTGGGTATAAATAATCTCATAGAAGGTATCAGTTTATTTATAGGGTGATTCTACCATGTATATACTTGGACGTAATCTAACTACCCCGCAACCTTAGAGAAGATCCGACAGTACTGAAGCACTGCTAATCGAATAGGTCCAGTTGCTACTCAAGCGAGTTCCAGAGCTTAATTGCTTACCCTGACAGAGGAAGACAAAACATGCTACGTTCTGACACAACTCGCGCACACAGAGACATCCAATACCAATAATCACAGCAAGTAAAACATATCACAAATGCAGCTGGTTGTAGTAGTCAGTCTATGTATGATCCATGGAAGATATTCATTAATTATATTTGGAGCCAGGCAACGGTATACAAAGGGAAATAGTACATTTTTAAAAAACCCAAAATTTTCTACCTTCAGGGGACTCTTAACTACATGAAAACTCAATCCCAAAGTCCTCCCCACGCCATAGGATTTAGAAATTGTACAAGCAAATTGCTCTAACAAAGTGAAAGATGTAGCTTCTTTAATCAACGCTGGCAAGCAAATTTCATATTTCATTCAGTCACCGGGGACCAGATGAAGCACGAGGTTTCCCCTTCATGGAATTCAAGTGTTGGGTGACAAATATGACCCCCATCACAAGTATAAGGCAACCTACCAGTGTGCTGAAGAACAGGGCACCAGGCTGCCTTGTTTGGACAAAGCCATACACCCCACTCGAAGTCACAAGAATAATGTCATTGAGTCCATCATTTGAAAAGTCCTCACAGATTAGGGCATGCGTTGGTGCCCCGGGAAGATCAATTGATGTTAATGGACTTCCTCCTGGAGATATCACCACAGCTTCTTGATCTCCTGCTGCTAGGATCACTTCTTGATTGTCATGCATGCGCAAGGAAAATGCCTTCAGTGTGGGGACTACCATAGTAGCTTCCATCATACCAGATGGGGATGGAAGATTTGACCATGTAGCACCAGTTGAGAGATGCCATTGCCAATCAGCACCATGCTCATGCGAGAGAGGGGAGTATGAAGTTACCTAAAAGGAATATAAAATTTGAGCTTCCAATACAGTTGAAACAGTTATACAGATACAATAAGAATCCTTCTGTTGATCATATCAGAGGTGTTCAAATATCACTCTGAATGCTATTATCCCATTCTGACAATCATGATGAGCATATTTCCCTTGTAGAGCATAATTCATAAGATTCGCTTTTATGCTGACAATTCTTAGATGCAATCAAATTTTAGGTGCAGCCTCTCTGCCATGGAGGTCATATTTCTGCCCCCAATGCGATAATGAGCAAAAACAGAAAACTTATTTTGGTTTGTTGCCTGAACTAGAGCCCCTCAATCCAATGTCAAGGTATCCATCCATAAGAGATTGCAATGGATCAAAATTAATAGCATACCTCCCCTCGATTTGTCAAGAAGATAACATCACCATGGCTTCCCTTACGATGCCTATGACCATCACTTCTTGGGATTAGAATAGGTGTTGCCACCTCTAAAGAAGTAACATCTGGTGTACGACCATAGTATCTGGAGAAATCTCCATGCTGGAAAAAGTTAGAGTGGCTATACTGACAGATTGAAGCATTGAAGAGTTGCTCTCGTGCTGGTACACCAGAGGTTGCAACAGCCCAACATGGTCGCAAAACTTCCATGGATCCACTAACAACAGTCTGCTCAGCACCATTTCCTCCAACAGCCTGAAGACAGGAAAGATTTGACATTTATTGGATCAATATACAGCCAGAAGTTTCTAATAAATGGTTGTATGCATTTCTCATTATCACTGCAGTTACTAAACAAAACAGACATCATCTCTTTGTACTTTGGCTGAATTCAACAACATGGTTTTGGGAGAAAGCTAACCACATCCAAGGTACAGAGCAAAACATAGGGCAATACATGCGTACTTCGAAAAGGGGTACTTGAACAAGATACAACTACAGCCACCATGGATCAGATACATAGGGTTTGAAGAGCCTATTGAAATAGTGACAAGACCAGAGAATGAAAAGAAACAAATATGCACCTGGACATGGTCTAGGACTCCGTCACCATTGATATCAGCATGAAGGCCACCTTCTTGAAGATGAAGCTGCATAGATCATCACTATCAATGATGAAGCGTGTTAAAGTAAAAATAACGACAAATACAACATAGCTCAAATGTAATGAAACCAGAATGTTAACACTTGTTAACTGAAGCTTGTTAAATATAATACAAATATGCATATGGTCTAGATATGCTGCTTTAATAAACAAGTTCCTTGGCTTTCCAGATGTGAATAACTTCCGTGTTGTACTGCAGCATTTACAACTACTGTAGCAAGTTTAACATCTCTTAAGAGAACTTCACATTAGCAAATGTCATTAATACAAAATTTTCAATCCATCCATTGACTTTCTAAATGAACAAAGCTTGATAGAATGTGTGGGCTAATAACCTTACACATGGTGCGGCCTGATGCCAAATGAATAACTATTATCCCTTCCTTCTGATGAGCCACGACAACATTTGGAACCCACCAAATCTTTGTGTAGGTTGTTATGGTAGGAATATAAGGGGGTGTCTGCATCCGGAAGCAAAACAGGTTATAACAAGGCAGTTTATAAAATAGAAGTTTCTTCTGTAGTCCTGATAGGCAAGACATAAAGTTATAGATTAACCTTCCCAGAGGAAAGTTAGTGATCACTACTTTCACAAAAATGTAGCACAGCATCTCAAGGGATGCAAGCAGCAAAAGCAATTGAGGGAACATAGTTGAGAAACTTTCAGTTCATGCTAACTTACCAAGTCATCATCCTTCAATTCAAGACCTAATGCTATCAGATTTCATGAAACTGCTGTAAATTGTCTCAAATCCCATAAACTTTGACAAATTAATTCTGCTGTCCCAAATCCCATAAACTTTGACAAACTAATTCTGCTCTCAGATGAAAGCATCATCCATATTCTTAAAAAATCATTTCAATCAGTAACAGAGAAAACTGGAACTCTCATGCAGAAGAACTTTGCAGTTTACCGTATACACAGTATGCCACAATGTGTTTACAAATTTTAGGAACCAGAAAAAATGTTTACATAGTTGACTATTAATTGTACATAACTGAGTATATGTAAGTATATAATATTAACATAAACATAAAATAATAAATACAAAATTTTCTAAAATTTAGAAATATAATAAGATAAAAAAATAAGTGCATGTAATGTAAAACTAATGAAATAGAACTTTTCATCATTCTACATGAAATCTATAGATATGTATGATAATCTCCTTTTTTTCGGCAGTGTTTATTTCATGCATGCACTAAAAGAACATTTAGTAAACATAGAACACTAGATAGTGCACAAGTTACTGGTATGGAATCAAATAATCAATGAGATGAGACAGGTCATGAGATAACTCCCCGCAGGACTGCAGAAGCCATGCTTCTATTCACCCCCGATGACGGACCATGATATTTTAGGTGACACAGTTTCACCAGGAAAGGGGTAGAAAGCTTTTGGATGACAATAATGATCATCATCAACAACTCAAAATTCTAACAAGGAAAGCAAATACAAATACTTTTGTTTTATCGGTAAGTGAACAAAAATGTGATGTGTCTTGAATCCACGACCTCAATATCTACCCATTTCTTGTGGGGGCAGGAGGTGCCACTTGGGTTAGGCAAAGTGGATGAGGAGCAATGTTAGATGCCTATTGAAAAGAATCTAAGAAAGATGCTATTACTGGTCATATGTATTTCTACAATGAACCAAGTTAACAACTCCAGCATATTCTGTTGATGGGTTTGCTAACCAACAAAATAAGTGAATGAGTGAACCTGAAAATATGTTTAATGAAGTGCATACAGAAATGAATAGCGAATTTAACCTTCTTAGACTTTGCTGAACTAGCATAATCTGCAGCCTTTCCAATCAGGTTTGAAATTTTTTTTCTTGTGTCTTTCCCTGGAGGATGGTTTTCCTCAGGCTTGTGAAAAGGGTAGTTTGTGGTCTTTCCAGATGTTTTCTTCAAAGTTTTCCTTTTGTGCCGCCTGAAGTGTGCCAGCTTCAACACAGTATCTTCTCTCCTATCCTGAATAGAAATAATATCAATGCTGTCATCACTTCCAACTATTTAAGGATGAATACATCTATTTTTCTTACATACTTACCCAGTGATGTGGCATTACTCCAAGAATTGACTCTCTGAATTCCCTACACTCAAACTATCACATGAAAAAATTAGGAACAATGCACGTCTCTAAATGAATGAAACCATCCAACAATAAATCCCACAAGATGTGGGAAACACCAAAAGAAACCATCCAACTGGTATCAATTTTTTTTTTTTTTTTTTTTTTTTTTTTTTTAAATTTTGTAAGTAGGTAATGACTGGTATTATGAAACATATTAACAGTAACAAACCAAGCTTAAAAAGATACCTCTCCAGGATGACGACTATTCAGAGTATGAACATCAAGCTTATAGTTATGCTGCGGAATTAACTCTGACGCATCGGAAGAACGTTCTTCAGTACTCTAAACCACAAAAAGATGAAATAAGTAGTTGGATGAGAAAAAAAAGCTGATGGAAGTAACACACCATTAATAACCACCAGATGCCATCAAGCCACACCAACAGCACTAAATTATGACCCTACAAGAATTTGCTACAACTTAAACGTGAATGAAACAAAATTTGAATTCAATATAATCAAAGAGATGTGATTGGAGTAACAATCTCTCAAGGAAGAACTATTGAATCAGAGTTTGAGATATGATAATGCGTTGGATGCTGAGAAATAACATACAATAAACAATAAAAATAGATCACCTCATTCTTACTACTCCATCGGTGTTCACCAGATCGACCAGCAAATGCGAAAAATACAAAATGGCGTAAATCAACAGTTCCGGGGTTATCAGAAGCCTATGCAAGACAAACAAAACACAGAATTGATATCATGTCTTCACTACCGAAACCGAAGATAAAATTTTTCATACACCTATTAGGTCTTGTGTCAAATGAATCATACATAAAAAAGAAAAAAGTAGGACACTCAACTGAGTAAACTGAAATTCGAAGAAAGCATGGGTTTCATTGTAGGAATTGAGTTGAAGTTACATTTATGTTGGAAGGGATAAGTTGTATATGTATGGAGGAAGGGTATTATGCATTGAAGTTGATTTCATTGTGTAGTTTGGATGGGATTGTGAAGCTTAGAGAGATGCATTGTACATCTTTCCTGAAAATATAAGGCGAGATGCTGAAAACATCTGTAACAATTTTAAAAACACTTTAGACACATGTTTACATAACAAAAAATAGCTTTTTAATCGTAAAACTTTTTAACCAAGCTCTATTGATAAAAGCTCTACAATTCAAAACTCTATTACCCACGGCAATCCCAAATTGGTCTTTGATATTGGAAAACCATAAAGCTCCAATGCATTTTAATTTTGATATGATAGTTTGATGATGCTTTTGTCCAAGGATTGAACTAGTGAGGACTAGAATTACAATGGCCGTGAGGGGATTTGTGAATTGCTCGTCAAAACGATGTCATACAAATTCCTTGGTGAGAAAAATGTCAATACCTCTTTTTCACTGGCACTTCTTCTATGTTGCTCAGCATTTTTTTCAGGCATCCCAATTTCTTCAAAAGGATCCATGGCAATCTGAAAGGGTAAGAAAGATAGTTGCAAGCACACCAATAAGGAAAGATATAGTGAGTCTACAATTTTGCACATCATAGAGCATCCATATTTGCAAGTGCACCGATAAGGAAAGAAATTAATAGGTAAGAGTATATTTGGCTTTCATTTTCTGGAAGAGATGAGTTCTCAAAACAAGGACTAAAGGAACAACAATCTACAATCTCATTAGCATGCACAAATCAAAAGAGTAATAGGCAATCAAATTTATCAGTATAAAAAAGCAACGACTAACACTTGGATACATGCCTAACAAAAATAAGCCTAACAGCGTCCCAACAACCCCTAGGGGTTGGCTCAAGTGGTAAAGGCTTTGGGCTTGGAGATATGCTCCTCCCAGGTCTAAGATTCAAATCCCCTTGGGTGCAAACAATCTCTAGGGGCCATCGGACTGGGGGATTTTCCCCTTGAACTACCTGAGGTGCACTTGCGGAAAAATCCTTGCCGAGGGCCCGTGCACCCCTAGGATTAGTCAGGATGCTGTTCCTGGACAACCGATGCCGATCAAAAAACAAAAAAAACAAAAAGCCCAAAAGCCTAACGTTTGCCAAAACCCAAAAATTTATATCCATCTCCATGAATAAATAAAGACCAATCAGGTGAAGCAGCACTAGTGTTCAACTCCCAACAGTACAATTTCCTCACTTTTCTTTTTGATAAGTTTCTTTTTTAAAATTTTTGATAAGAAATTTCCTCAATTTTCATGATGTATAAGTTAAAAAAGACAGTAGCTGCCAATCATATCTTTTAATGATTCTTCTGAAAAAGAGAGAAAAAATTGCCCTTGTAAACTAGGACAATCTTCTCAGCGGGTGTATTGATGAGGCCGTGCATGTATTTGTCGCTTCTTAACTCTTTGGTTCACATTTCTTGTTCTTTAATCAACTGATAAGTGGAAGGTTGACCAGATTGACTGCAATTCCTTTAATCCTCAAAGCATATTACACGTGGCTCATAATAAAGTGTGGAAAGAAAATTTTATAACTTGATCTACTAATTTCTCAGCACGTCAACAAAAGTGTAATACCATACATACTACATCCTCTAAAAACAAATAAATAAATAACTAAACAAAAACATACATGAGGTTGCATTTCCATTCTCCCACCAACAATCACTAATCCAGCATCCCCATGCTTAATGGTGTAATTGCTTATCAAGATTGAGATCTCCCTATGATGAGCATTATGCGGGAAATCTTCCTGCCAATAAGTAACAAGAATCAGCACTGACAAGAGACCATTGGTGGTTGATCCTTACAAATAATTGAATTAAAACAGTACCACTAACCTGCAAATTGTTTTCCCACAGCTTTTTGAGGTTGTGATCAAAGCACATAACAGACCAACCTGAAGTAACAACAACCAGGACCTGCTTCGGCTTCTGTCCGGGTTTACCTCGATCAACAAGGCCTGCAGCCATTGCTACAGGACGCCTCCCAGAAGAAATCCTGATTTTGTCAGGCAACAAGCTCACCTCTGCGAGCACACGCACATCACTGAACCCTTCATCCACACGCCTGGAGTGTGGCTCCAAAACCTAATAAAAATTCAACATAATTCAAGATCCCAATAGCTAACAATGACAGTGGAGACCATGACATATAAATATTCCATAAAGCAGCTTAAAATTACTATTAAATAACATTGCTATCTTTAATATTAAAAACTTTACCAGTAACAGATTAATATAAAAGATCGCGATCATTATGAAGCACCAACAGCATTCTAGAATAAGAAGAAAGATTTCGATTCATAGATAATGAAATACATACTCTAGAATACCGAAGAATAAGTCCTGTAAATGTCCTCACCTGAACTTTTAAAGGTGCTGAAATCAAAGCAAGCGGTAAGAGAGTTCAAAATCACCTGAATTTTGGCGTCGTGGGTGGCCACGAGGACTTCTTTCTTTCCGTCGCCGTTTAAGTCGCATACGATTGGTGGAGGGAGGCGCTCGGCTTCGTATTTAAGAGGGTACTCATCGGATAGATGCATCCATGCCTCTCTGAATGAGAAATCGCCCTCGTGCTGGAAAATTCAGAAATCAAATGAAAAGAATTTCAATCAGAAAAATCAATGTCCACGAAAGAAAGAAATTGAAATTGTTAGGGTTTGGGGTTTATGAGAAATAGAAAATGGGTCTGCTCGTGATTGAGGTGTTGGGAAGTAAGTAGTGTGATGGTGAAATGTGAAGGACCTGAAGAGAGAAGAAGATAGCAAAAGCGGAGAGCATGAGAATGGCCAAGTCTCGCTTCCTCATCTTCGATTTTCTTCTTCTTCAGGCGGTGGAAGATCAATTTCTCGCAGTGTCTTAGGCTCAGCAGCCGCAAGAGAGAGATCGGGACGGAGGGCTGGGTTCGGTTGGTTCCATAAATATTGACACAAACTCGCGAGCCAGTCGAGGACTTTCGTTGCTTTTCTTCGGACCTATGTTATTTCACACCGACCTCTTTGTCACGCTAAATTATAGCAAAACTCTTTAAAAATTTGATATTTAGAGGAATGGTATATATCACATTTTTATTTTATTTTAATTATATTAAAGAGTGATTTGAATTTAAAGATGTGTTAAGATGATTTATAAATAGTAGAATAAAAATTAAATTATTTATTATATTTTATGTAGAAATTTGAAAAAATTATTTTAAAATTTAAAAAAGTTGAATTCTTTATTATATTTTATGTGAGAATTTAAAAAAATTGTAATGATGAGATAAGAAGAGTTTAGGTGGATTAAGATGAATTACGAATACAAACAAATAAAGTAGTATGTGGCATAATTATCACCCATTAAATGATAAAAAAGTATGCAATAAATAATTATTTAATAATAATAAATATATCACATCATATTTAGTGAGAAGAAAGTGAAATGGTAATATGATGTATAAAATTTTCTTTTTATATTTATGCAGTTTAAAAGTAAATAAAAAGCTTCTATTTTACAAATTAGTGCGAAGATTGATTATACGCCAAGATTTAATTTATAAATTAAATTGTGTTTAACAGCGTAAAATAAGTATTTCCTATGTCAATTCGTAAAGAAAAATATTTTAACAATTTAATATAATTTGTTTTAATAAAATAAAATCACAAACTGAGATATTTTAATATAATACATAAATTTTTTAATTTACTTTCACGAAACATCTTTGCAGACGTACCACTTCTTGAATGGAAGTTGTAGAATAATTACTTGTTTTTTTTTTAATCTAATTCAAGTAAAATAATCTCTAATGCTTGTATGGTGGATGCCCACGTACATCATGAACTCACTACAAAGAAATCAGACATTTTCCACGTACACTATGACTGCGTGAGAGTCAACTCAATTATATAAACTCTACTTCTTATGTAATGCTCCGGTCCCGCACGGGTCGGAGAGTTACTTTCTAACACTTAAACTCACATTTCAACAATATAAAAAAAATACTCTAAATTCTCAATATCATATAAAAAATTCGATTAAATCTAATTTCCTCAATATAACCAATTTTCTAAAATACCAAGTCATTATAACACAATAAAACTTCTTAATAAAATCGACAATACTCATAAAAAAACTTCCTATGCTTGAACCACCACACCTAAAACATCTCACCCAATGCCTCATAATTTTGATCCTTAACTGAACCATCATAATATCTGAAAAATATTGTGGAGATAAGGGGATGAGTTATCAGCAACTCAGTAAGCAGAGAGCATATACTAGCATGTAAACATGAGCATTTATAACATTTGATAAGCCGAACAAAACATTTACTTTCAGAATGCAAAAACAAAACTTGTACAAAAATATTAGAGCGAAATTTTTAAAAAAATATACTTATTCCAAAAAGAGAATTCGTTGGCATTTCTAAACTGAAACATTATAATCTTATCATCGCTTAATATCACATCGGGACGATACCATGTTTAACCCCCGTGGTAGGGTTATAAACCACCATTATACTCGTGGCTGGGCCATTTTCCATGTTTCACTCCCGTGGTAGGGTTATAAACCACAATTATACCCATGGCTGGGCTTTAACAGAAACAGAACGGATTTCATCGAAAATCCGGTTACAAACATATACAGAATCAGAACTTCATGCCAAGATTTTCAGATGATACATCATGTCTAAACAAAACACTGAAAAGTTTCAGATCATTTCACATGTTCGATATAAACATAAATAAAATATTCTCATTTGTTCATAACAAAACTTTTAGAATTTCTTATTCGCTCTTTTACATAGTTCAGAAATAAAGTGCACAAAACTAGCTCATGTCTATACCAGTTATGACAGAAAAATACTTTCTCTTATAGAATTTATGCATATGCAGAACAAATATCTGAGGTCGTTTTTAGATTTCTTTTAAAAAATAAACATGAATATTTTCAAAGTCAACCTCATTTCATTTCTTTTATGCAAAACTCGTATATGAACCCCGCTTACCTGGGCAACTTAGCTTTTCAGAAATTTCTTCAAAAAATGTCGAGTCGACTATAAATCGTCACCTATAAAAAATAATCACACAATTTCCATAAGTTTTCAACCAATCACGGATTTCCATATTTAAGCCTAAGCTTCTAAAATAATCTATCTTAATTTCTCAAAACTTAAAATCCTCATAATTCCAAAATATATCACCACTTCCTAAAAAATCACTAATATCCACCATGACCAACGTCAAACTCAAAACACCAATATTTAAATCTCCAACAGCCAACAAATTTCATAGTATAAACCAATCTCACACAAACAACTCCATCAAATCCAACCGACCCCCTTCCTCATCGGACTCAGTCCGGCACAACCAACAAATTCACAGTAAATATGAATTAGCGCAGAAATACATTTAAATCTCAAAAGTTTTTTTGGAAAAAATACTTACAATGCTATAATATAATTTTTGAAAGATCACGGAGGTGCTGGAAGCGGCAACGTAGCAACAAAACAGTGTAAAATGCACTATGGCCGTGGGTCTCAGAAACCCACTTTTGAACGGGTGTAAACGAAGACCTGAGATTGATAGGGTAGGACCTAGGGATGTCGGTGAAGTTAGTGGTGGTGGTGGTTGGCCGTGGGTGGCGGCGTGGGCGGCAGTTGAAGGCCAAAAAGCACGAATCGGAGATGGAGATGGATGGGCTTCACCGGTGATAGATCGAAGCCAAGGATGGGTGCATTAGGTTGCTAGGAGGTTGATGATGAAGTGGTGAAGAGATGGTGGCCGATGGTGGCGCGACGGCGGCGCTGGAGTGAAGAGAACGTCGCGGCTTGGTATGGTGCGTGGGGGCTATTGGCGGCGAGTTAGAGGCTGAGATTGGTGGGGGGGTGTCGCCGGCCGGTGGGGGAGGCAATGGGCTAGGCGGATGAAAAAGACGCACGGGAGAGGGGAGGGGGGCTGGGTCGCGCGGGAGGAGCGGGTCCTGAAAAAGGAAAAAGAAGAGAAAAAAAAAGAAAGAAGAAAAAAAAAAAAGAGAAAAAGAAAGGGGAAAAAGAAAAATGAAGGGAAAATAAATGAGGTCTAAAACTCACAACTTGGGTCACAAAATTCCAACGAAAATTATTTCAACACAACAGCTTTAAATAAAATAAATTTAAACACAGTGACTAAGTAAAATAAAATAATTAAATCCAACAATACAATAATTTTGAAACCCACAAACTAATTTAAATTAAGAGAAATTTAAATGCATAACAATTATTAATATTAAGGAAACATGTCAAATTTAATTTTCACAAATTAAAAATCATAAAAAAAAATAAACCCAATAAAATCTGAAAATTTAAAACAAGATAATCAAATTTTAAATTAATAACAAATAATCCTTCAATTAAAAAAAATACACTAAATAAAAAAAAATACGGGGTGTTACATCTTAGGAGAGGTTTGTACTCATTTCATATCATTTTATTTAATAATTAACATCTTTTTAAATGTTCATACAAAATATAATAAATAATTTAATTTTTTTAAATTTTAAAATAATAATAATATTAAAAAATAATATCTAAATAATATTTTATTCAATTTTTATATAACTTACTCTCCAAACCTCCATTTACACAACTCTTCTGCCTGAGCTTGAGGTGATATCTGTTTCCATTTTGATGTCTGCTTATGAATCAATGGCGGAAGTTGGTTCAGTTTCTGCTAATAGGATTTGTATGGTGACTGAACGTGCCAAGCTGCTCTTGGCCATGACTGTCTGCATGTTAGGTTATAATCTTGAAACCAGTGCTTAACATGGGAACAAACATGATTGTTTTTCTGCTCCCCTTCGCATATTTCTAAGACAAGTAATTAAGCGGTTAGGTTGTATTATATCTGAAGTATTTCATTGTTTCTTTTGTGTTTTTCAACTACACATAGGACTAAAAATCTTTTTGCTGCTTAAACTCCTTTTGCAATGCTTATTCTTCTCTATTTATATAAAAGAGACAGACAACACCATTAACGTATTTCTATTTTGGTGCAGTTCTTCTTTCTGGGTTTAATTGAGTATGTGCTTTTTCCTTTCCTCCTCTTTCAAAGTAACTATGTTCAATATATTATTTGAGAATTTATCAAACTTGCAATTTTGGTTCTCATTTTCTGCAGGACAACGAGTAATCAAGGATTGTATCTTTTGTAAAATATGAAAAAGGTTGGAGAACTGTTTTGGTACTCAATGCCAAAACAGAGTAATATATTGCAATATATATAAACCTTTCTGTTACAGTAGTGTTTATCCATAGTTACATTCAAAACTAAATTTAAAATTTAAACTAGTATCGTCTAGCTATGTACAGCATTTGAATTTTGAATTATGCTAGATATCCTCCTTCTGTTGTCGATAACCTTTGAGAGCTGAAGACTCGGTCTTGCTGACTGAGTTAGGAGAGGTAATTCTAACAGCCCCTGCAAGCTGATGGGAGGTAAAAGCACATGAAGCTTGTCACGAAGTACAGCAAACCGAGATGCAGTGAGACCCTTTGTGAAAATGTCCGCGACTTGATCAATAGTTGAAATAAATCGAACGATAATGTCCTTATTAAGCACTTTTTCACGTATGAAATGAAAATCGATTTCAATGTGTTTAGTGCGTGCGTGATACACAGGATTAGAAGCCAGTGAAATAGCACTAATGTTGTCACACCAAATAGTTGGTGGAGAGGACAAAGGAAGACATAATTCCTTCAAAAGCATCCGTAGCCAGTAAGCTTCAGCAGTTGCATAGGAGAGAGCCCTGTATTCGGCTTCAGTACTAGAGCGAGCCACGACAGATTGCTTTTTGGCGCACCATGAGATGAGACTTGAACCAAAAAATACTGCATATCCTGTGGTGGATCTACGGCTGTCCAGGTCACCAGCCCAGTCAAAATCGCAATATATATTCAGTTGAGAAGCTCCCTTGCGATAGTACAGACCATGATCAACACTTCCCTTAAGATACTGTAAGACTCGCTTAACAGCAACCCAATGGGACGTGGTAGGAGAGTGCATAAATTGACAAAGTTGATTCACCGAGTAGGCGATATCTGGTCTAGTAAGAGTGCAGTATTGGAGCTCACCTACTAGTTGCCGATAGGTAGTGATTTCGGTTTCAGATAATGCAGAGCCATCATGACTGGAAAGTTTTGTACCACATACGGATGGAGCAGAATATGGCTTAGCACCAATCATACCAGCACGATGTAGTAAATCCAAAATATATTTGGATTGGCGCAAATGTAAACCAGCAGAGGTACGGTGAGCTTCCATACCTAAGAAATATCCAAGGTCACCAAGATCCTTCATGGCAAAGGACTGTTGCAGCTGTTGGATAGTAGAGAGTATAACAGATTTGTCTGTACCTGTGATTAGAATATCATCTACATACACAAGAACATAGATGGTAGCTGCAGGTGTTGACAAGATAAATAGAGATGAATCAACAACAGATGTGCAAAACCCAATGTCAAGAAGAGCTTGAGAAAGACGATAATACCAAGCACGCGGTGCTTGTTTCAAACCATACAAAACTTTGTGTAGGCGACATACATGATCTGAAAATTGAGGGTCAATAAAGCCACGAGGCTGTTCCATAAACATTGTTTCATCTAAATGACCATGCAAGAATGCATTAGATACGTCCAACTGACAAATACACCAATCAAAGTTTACTGCCAAAGCCAATATTAATTGAATAGTAGAGCTTTTAACAACCGGACTAAAAGTCTCGGTAAAATCAACTCCACATTTTTTATCATACCCTTTAGCAACCAACCTCGCCTTGAATCGGTCTATTGAACCATCTGGTTTACGTTTAATTTTGTAGACCCACTTGTTGCGAACAATGTTATGGCTAGTGGGTTTGGGACATAGTGTCCAAGTGCCATTTGAGAGAAGAGCATCAAACTCTTGACCCATAGCAGCTCACCATTCAGGAGAAGTAGAAGCTTGTGAATAGCAGGTGGGTTCTGTAGGTTGAATGACGCTACTGAGTGCTTGGAGAGGATGTTTTGTAGAGTATAAGTCCTGGTAGTCAGGGAAGGACTTGGGGCAAAGGGAACCAGTGCGAGAACGAGTAACCATGGGATGACATGGGTTCGGGGAGGGTGTAGATGCAGGTATGACGGAAGGAATGGGCAGCGTAGGAACCAAAGAAGAGTGGGGAGAGGAAGGGGGAGTAGAGTCAGAAACAAGAGAAGGAAGTGGTATAGACATACCTAAGCTAGAAGAGGTCGTTGGAGTTAACGTGGGAAATGCATCAGCAGGGAGAAAAACAGGCACACGAGCAGCACTTGATGGAGAAGTAGAGATGGCATCCTGAGAGGTACCTGGAAAAACAGTTTCATCGAACACTACATGACGAGTAACAATGATTTTATGAGAGACGGGATCAAAGCATCGATATCCTTTATGATGATAACCATATCCAAGAAATATGCAATGTTTACTACGATACATTAATTTATGAGTGTTGTATGGACGTAGTAAGGGAAAGCATAGGCAACCAAACGTACGGAAAGAAGAATAGTCTGGTGGTGTTTGAAAGAGAAGAAAATGAGGACTTGAATGATGAAGAATCGGAGTTGGTAGACTATTGATTATATAGACAGTGGTGAGAAATGATTCAACCCAAAATTTGTGAGATAATTTAGAGTGAGCAAGCATTGAGAGACCCATCTCCACAATGTGGCGATGTTTTTTCTCCGCAAGCCCATTTTGTTGAGCTGTGTAGGGACAACTTATGCGATGAAAAATACCATGGGAATATACGAAATTGTTGTGATGTAAATTCCCCCCCACCATCGGATTGTAATTGTTTAATGGAAAAAGAGAATTGCTTTTCAACTAAAGCTTTGAATTTAACAAATGAAAGGAAAACATTTGATTTATGAAATAGGGGTACATCCAAGTGTATCTGGAAAAATCATCTATATAAATAACATAATAACGAAATCCTCCAAGAGAGACAACTGGGGAGCACCACACTTCTGTATGAATGAGTTGAATAGGGGTGGTGGAGACTCGAATAGATGACTTGAAAGGAAGTTGTTTGCTCTTGCCTAGTTGACAGGAGGCACAGACTTCAGTAGTCCTAGACGACCCAAGAAGAGGTAGATGATGGTTGGACACAGTACGAGAAACAATAGAAAAAGATGCATGACCGAGGCGTGAGTGCCACACATTGACAGGGGCTTTGACACCGAACATGGCAGTGAGCAAAGATGACTTATTGATTTTATTTTGGTTGATGGGATAGAGGCCATCCTTACTCCTTCCTTGTAGCAGAATGCGACCCGTGTGCTTGTCCTTGACATAAAAAGAAGAATCAGTTAGTATAAAGAAACAAAAATTGTCTTTACAAAACTGATTTATAGACAAAAGATTAGCCGATGCAGATGGACAATGAAGAACACGAGACAATTTGAAAGGAGTATGGGATGTATGTAACATAAGGGAACCAATATTGTGGATCGCCAAACCTGTACCGTTACCAACAGTAATGTTCTCATTTCCTTTATAAGGTTCATGAAGACTTAAGTTCTTAAGCTCAAGAGTGAGATGTGCATTAGCACAACTGTCCGCAAACCAAGTATCATCATTAGAGAAAGAGTTGGACTGTGCAACCATGGCTGCTAACTGAGCTGGGGGATGACGCCCTTGGTAGGCATAATCCATTCGATGATAGCAGTCAAGAGTACGATGACTAGACTTGCCGCAAATTTGACAAGGAGATAGAGGTGTAGGAGATGGATTGGGGTTGCGGAAAGGCTTAGGAGCAGCAGAGTTGGAAGGTTTTGGAGGTGCAGATTTCTGAGAAGAGTGTTTATATTTCTTAGGAAATGAGTGTGAAGTGTGGCGAGATAAAAATGCCATAGTGGACTCAGGAGCAACCTGTTGATGTTGGTTGTCTAAGAGGAGTTCAAATGAAAGAAGTTCAGTAGTGAAATCTGCCAAGGAAAGACTTGATTCACTAGAGGCAAACGAGTAAGAGGTGATGAATGGATTAAAGGGAGGATTGAGGCCACCAATGATGTAGGACACAAGATCATCATCATCTACTGGACGACCAGTAGCAACAAGTTGAGCAGCAAAAGACTTGGCCAGATTGATAAAATCAATACAGGATTTAGACCCTTGATGAAGAGTTTGAAGTTAGCGTTTTAGTTGAGTGATGCACGAGCGAGAATGAGAGGCAAACTTGAGTTCAAGAGCCTACCAAACTTCATAAGAAGTATGGAGACCATAGAGGGTAGACAAAACAGACTCAGATAAAGAGGCATTAAGCCAACTTAAGATGAATTGATCCTTCTTAACCCAAAGTGAATAAGCAGGATTAATATCAGAAGTTGAGGGCAGAAGCTTGGGAGGGCATCGATCAGCTCCATCGACGATGCCCATCAAGTCATAGCTGCAAAGAACAGGAACAATAAGGGATAACCAACTAAGATAGTTGGAACCATCAAGTTTAATAGTTCCGAGATGAGCAACATTAGGAAAAAGAAAATGGGCAGAAGTAGAAGAGGTAGCCATTAGGATCAATGAAAATAGGCATTAGCGTATGGCTTAACTGATACCATGTAAAATATGAAAAAGGTTGGAGAATTGTTTTGGTACTCAATGCCAAAACAGAGTAATATATTGCAGTATATATAAACCTTTCTGTTACAGTAGTGTTTATCCATAGTTACATTCAAAACTAAATTTAAAATTTAAACTAGTATCGTCTAGCTATGTACAGCATTTGAATTTTGAATTATGCTAGATATCCTCTTGTTGTAGATAACCTTTGAGAGCTGAAGACTCGGTCTTGCTGACTGAGTTAGGAGAGGTAATTCTAACATCTTTTGGGTTTGAATGACATACCAGCCACCTTTGCTTTTGCTAGAGAGAATGTTGTTCCTTTCCTACTATTACCTTTCTCATGGCCGCCGCCATCCTTGGGCAAGAATTCATCAATCATTTGTTCTCCTCCAAGTCTAAGACCCCTCTGTTACCACGGACCAATATAAAATTAATTATTGATAAAGTAGATATTTTTTAAAAAAGATTTTGGCAGACGAGAGCAAATGCACTTGAACTGGAAGATGGTATAGCTAAATTCTTTCTTATGTTGCTGGAGCTTTCATTACCCTTGAAAGGGGCCAACCATTTATGAGCTAAATTCAAATCTACAGCAAACATCTTTGTTGTGAAAAACGATGGCAAAAGATTAAAAGTAGATGCGAAAAGAACAATTAAACAATCACACGACACAAGATTTACGTGGTTCGGCAAATTGCCTACATCCACGGGAGCTGCAAAAGATTTTTATTACTTAAGGAATCACAATACAATATTGGGCAACTATTGTGCACGCACTGTACGACCACAGTGACAGAACATATCATATGTATAGTGTAAACGGCAAAAAACCCTCGAGCGGCGTGTTGAGCGCACATTGAGCGAATATGTTTCTCGCAATTGCTAGAGTCATGTGTTGAGCGGCTCACGAGCAAACTCTCTGACTTGCATCCGCTTGAGCTCACTATCAAGTGAGTGTCGAGCGAAGTCTCTGTGACGTCTCTGCTCGAGCGGCTAAAGACTTCGCTTGAGCAGTGTGGACCAGACTCCACAGTACTCAACAATTCTCCTACTTGGAGACTAGTATATCCACTGTATTGCCTTCTGCCTCAAACATGATATTCTCCATCTCTGCAACTCACTGCTCATGTCTTTATGCTAGAAGACCAACTGAAGTTGCGCACAACTTCAGTTTCTCAAGTGTAACACCCTTCGTCAACATATCAGCAACGTTCTTACTTCCACAAATTTTCTCAAGTAACAACTGTCCATTATTTAGCAATAATCGTATAAAATGATACCTAATCTGAATGTGCTCTGTCCTGGAATGAAATGTTGGATTCTTGGCAAGGAATATGGCACTCTGACTATCGTTGTAAAGAGTGCCATTCTGATTCTGTTGACCCAATTCCTCCAAGAAACCTTATAACCAAATCATCTTATTTGACGCTTCTGACACTGCAATATACTCAGCTTCTGTAGTAGACAAAGAAATTATTTTTTGCAAATTAGAACCCCATGACACAGCAGTACCACCAAGAGTGTAAACAAAACCTATGGTACTCTTTCTATTATCAGTATCTCCAGTTAAATCAACATCAACATAGTCCTACACCTTTAAACTCTCTTGAGAAACACAAGCACGTATCTGAGGAGCCTTTCAGGTACCTCAGAATCCACTTCATAGCTTTTCAATGTTGTTTTCCTGGGTTACTCATGTATCTGCTCACAACTCTCACTGCATGAGCAATATTTGGTCTTGTGCAAACCATAACATACATAAATGAACCAATAGCTGAGGCATAAGGAACCTTACTCATGTAGTCTTGTTCCTCCTCTAATAGTTGAGGCATAAGGAACTTTACTCATATAGTCTTGTTCCTCTTCTGACTTTGATGACTGATCCTTGCTGAGTCTAAAGTGACTACCCAATAGTGTGCCAACTGGTTTGGTCTGGTCCATATTGAACCTGCTGAGTACCTTTTTCACATACTCATTCTGCAATAGTCTCAAAGTGCCTCTAACTTAGTCTTTGACAATTCGCATGCCAATGATTTGTTTTGTATCTCTCAAATCCTTCATTGCAAAGTGCTCTGACATCTGCTTCTTCATATTATTGATCTCATTAATACTAGCACCTGCAATAAGCATGTCATCCACATACAACAATAAAATAATGTAAGAATTGTCAAAATTCCTGACTTAGTAGCAGTAATCTGCCTGGCATCTGATGTACCCTACATTGCACATAAGCTATCAAATTTCTTGTACCACTGTCTAGGAGCTTGCTTCAGGCCATACAAGCTTTTCTTTAGTTTGCAAACTGAACCTTCATTTCCCTATACTACAAACCCCTAAGGTTGATGCATGTAGATATCTTCTTCTAGGTCTCCATGAAGGAAAGTTGTTTTGACATCTAACTGCTCAAGAAATAAAATTTCAGTAGCAACCATAGCCAACACTAACCTGATAGTTGTGATCTTCACCACAGGAGAAAAAATCTTAGAATAGTCAGTATCCTATTTATGCTGAAAGCCTTTTATAACAAGTTTGACCTTATACCTCTGACTGCCATCATGCTCAATCTTCACCTGATATACCCACTTGTTGTGCAATACCTTCTTTCCTGATGGAAGTTCTGTCAACTCTCATGTTTGATTCCCCAACAAGGAATCTATCTCATCTTTCATGGCCAGCTCCCACTTGCTAAAATTTTCATCTTACAAAGTTTCCTCGTAACTCTGCAGTTCTCCACCACTGTCAACAGAATGTAATTCAAAGTAGGTGAGAAATGTTGTTGGGGACGAATAGTCCTAACTAACCTGTGAACTGCAACTACAGGTGTGAACGACTCTGGATCTGACTGCGGAATAATGAGAATGGATACACTAGACCCACTCTCTCCATCACTCACATCTCTGCACTACACTGAGGCCTTTAGTCTCACAAATTCAAACTCCTGAGGAACTGCTTTAACAACTATACTGGACTTGTCCTTGTACATAATCTTCTCATTGAATATCACATTACTGCTCCTTATGATCTTCTGACTCTGCTCATTCTAGAAACAATAGCTAAATGCTTCGTCTCCATAGCCATTGAAATATCATTTTTTTTTTTACTTAGCCTCAAGTTTACTCCGAGCATCAAAATCAACAAGAACATAAGAAAGATTGGTAAAAGTTTTAAGGTGAGAAAATTTGACTTCTTTCCCGCTCCAAGCTTCCTCAGGCAATTCACGATCTAACGGAACTAATGACCCTCTATTCATTAGGTAGACGGTAGTGTTGACTGCGTTTGCCCAGAAAGTATGTAGTAATCCAACATGCAGCCTCATGCTTCTAGCATGTTCATTAATAGTTCTATTCATATGATCATCAACTTCATTTTGCTATGGTGTCCTATGAATAGTCTTCTCCATTCTGATACAGTGAGCTGCGCAGTACTCCTTGAACCCTCCATCAATATATTCTCCACAATTGTTGGACCTCAAGTATTTCAGCTTTAAGTCTGTCTCTGTCTCAACCAGGGCATTCCAATTTTTGAACACATTAAATATATCAGATATATGTTTCAAAAAATAAACTCATATCTTCCTGCTGTGGTCATTAATGAACGTGATGCAGTACCGAGAACCTCCAAGAGATGCCATTGGAGAAGGTCTCCACACGTCAGTATGCACAAGATCCAGCTTTCCTGTTTTTAGTGCCCTGCCACTCTTCAAGAAACTGACATTTTTCTACTTCTCCAAAATACAACTCTCACACATACTGAGATCAACTGACTTCAATTCTGGTAGCTTGCCTTTAGATAGCAGTTCTTTCATTCCCTTCTGACTCATATGACCAAGCCTACAATACTATAAATCTATTGTGCTCTCTGCAACGGTAGTAGTAACAGTATTATTCAAACCAATAGTCATATAGAGAGTACCAGTTTTCTTACCTCGAGCTAGTACTAATGCTCCTTTAGTGACTTTCCATGTGCTATTTGAGAACACTACTAAATGACCACAATCATCAAGCTGCCCAACAGAGATGAGGTTTTTCTTCAACTCAGAAATGTGTCTGACCTTCTACAAAGTCCACTTGTTCTTGTTAGAGAGTGCAATATCAATGTCTCTCATTCCCACCACGTTCAATGTCTCTCCATTAGTCAGGTACACATTTCCAAAATCATTAGAAACATAGTTCTGCATTATCTCCCGATGGGAAGATGTGTAGAAAGATGCCCCTGAATCCAATATTCAATCATCAATTGGACTATAAATTGCAAGTAATAGTGCATCTTGCACTTCTTCAGTTATAACATTAGCACTATCATTCTTCGTCTTCTTCAGATTTCTACAGATCAACATATAGTGTTGAACTTGAACCCGAGGTCTCGCCTGAATCCTTCATGCGCACCTCCTCAGACAAAATCAAATAACGTATATCATTATATTTCAATTTAGTTTTCCTAGCAAAATTACTGACAATCATTCTCATGGCTTCCCAATTATTTGGCAGCGAGGCCAATAGTATCAATGCACGTATCTCATCATTAAACTCAATTTCAAGAGACGATAATTGATCTGTGATAGTATTAAAATCATTCAGATATTGTGCAACAGACGAACTGTCTGCCTTCTTCAAATTGAATAACTTTTTCATCACAAATACCTTGTTATTCGCTGATAGATTTTCATACATACCTGACAAAGCTGCTATGAGATCTGCAGACGTCTTCTCCTTGATGACGTTGTTTGCAACGGATCTCGACAGGGTTAGCCGAATAACCCTCGTCCGGCTTCTTCCCCAACAATGGAAGATGGAGTCTCTTCCCATAGAGGTAGTCATCTATTTGCATCCTCCAGTAAACATAATATGTGCTATTGAACTTCTCGATCCCATATACCTTAACTTTTTCTCTAGCCATCATTTTTCCTTAGACTCGAATATAGCTCTAATACCAATTGTTGTGAAAAATGATAACAAAAGATTGAAAGTAAATGCGAAAAGAACAATCAAACAATCATACAACACAAGATTTACGTGGTTCGGCAAATTGCCTATGTTCACCGGAGCTGCAGAGGATTTTTATTACTTGAAGAATCACAATACAATGTTGGACGACCACTGTGCACGCACTGTATGGCCACAGTGATAGAACATATCATATATATAGTGTGAACGGCGAAAAACCCTAAAATCTCAATAATAGTGATGTTTGCTTCGCTTGAGCAACGTGTCAAGCGCGTATCGAGTGAACCTTTTTCCCACAATTGCTCGAGCCATGTGTCAAGCAACTCACGAGCGAACTCTCTAACTTCAATTCTGCTCGAGTGGTATGTCGAGCGAGTGTCAAGCGAACTTTCTGACTTGCATCCAGTATAGCTCACTGTCTATTAGGTCTTGAGCGAAGTCTCTGTGACGTCTCCGCTCGAGCGGTGTGGACCAGACTCTACAGTACTCAACAACTTTCGTTAGGGGATGTCAAGGGGAAGAATTGGACCTTGGGTGCATTTATCTCATTGGACATTGCCTTTGTTGTTGGTCTGGTTGGATTGTCTTTCAAAAACCAGTCTTGAAGAAATATCGAGCTCGGTTTACAGTCACCTCATAGCTTCTTCAATTTCTGACAATATCATCAATTTTTGTGACAGACTCCCAAGCCTGGCAGGTTAAATCCACCGGAGAATTCTTCAATATTTTCTACTCGGCTGGTAATTAGTCATACTATATGAATAGATTTATGGATTGATAAATAAGCCACATATTTTTCACCACTTCGAAGAGAAGCCTCATTTCATTATGTCACTGTGCTACGAGGTCCTGATCTATTTAGGCAGAGTCAGTTCGACTCAATAACCCGGTTACTTGATTATAAGTGCTATCATATTCAACATTTTCAAGAACAGCATGGGCATATTCCCTGATGATCACAATGTTATTCTAGTAAGATTTTTCATTCTCCATTTATGTTAAGTCACCTATTGTTTCAACAGTTCATGCCAATAAGGAGAGGTTTGGTACTCATTTATTCACACTAATGTCATTGATTTGTTATTTGAATAACTTAATGGAATGAAAAATCAACCACAAGTTTTGCCAATGTAAAGAGAAGCTTCACTTTACTGCATTGTTGTCCTTCAAGCTCATGATCTAAGTCACTTTAGGATCATCTCGGTAAATTCAACTCGGCTCGATTGCCTGGTTACTTGATTACAGGTCCTCTCTCAATTCTCCATTTACAATTGGTGATTACAGGGATGGGTGGCTTCGGAAAATGACATTACTGGTAGCTCTAATGGAATCTATTGCGTTAGGCAAAAAAATCTACTTAGGAGGGTAGGTCTCCAAAACCGAGCTACCAATCATTTTTTCTTTGAACTCTCCTCTGCAAAAATTTTACCATCTCTTAATACAGTTAATAGAGGCCAGGCTTCAAGCTTAGGGACAATTAGCTTAACCAGTAGGCTCCGGACTGGCACTTCAAATGCTTGGTTAAAGTATAGTAGACTTAAACAAAGTCAAGAGCATACTACACTAATGTTTGATGATATTCTTTTCATGCGCACAATCAAACCAGAGTTTTTAGTAACTTGGCATACAGACTACTTTTAGAAATCTTTAAAGTGATAAATGCCATATCATTGGTAAACATCAATCACAAATGTTTTGCAGGATTATTGTAGCAGTGTTAATGTAGGCGGACTATACATTGTTGTGTGGGGGAAAAGCAAAGAGAGAAAGATTGGCATAGAAAAGTCTGAGATTCCCAGTGTCTGAAAACAAAGATGGAGAAAGTTCTGGCAATGCCACTCTCGATCAACCATTACTTCCTACCTCTAACAGTTAATTTTATGATAAGGAGCAATTAAAAGTATGCCCTACAGTGCATCCCACTTTCTAACAAACTTTGAAATAGGTACTACTACCCAGCAAAACTCAACTTAACAATAATTAAAACCGAGCCAACTAAACATGAAAAACCAAGCTGTGCACCAAATTGGCAGTCAAAATGAAAAATGGACTAGGACTTTAGTGCTTCCTAATTAATGGCTAAGCTCTTCAACTGGATAATAGTGCCTGTTGTATAACCAAAGAGAATCAGCAGCAACAGCATTACTATCTTGGTTACGGTGCCAAGTATAGTGGGCATGGGTCCTATTCTTTATAGCGAGAGTTGCATGCCCAAAGCTTGCTTCCCGGAATGCAGAATAACTTGGTTGTGGGTCAGTGAAACTGCAGAAACAATAGAGACATAAAAGAGTAAGGGAGTAGCAGATCGATACGGATAATTGTCCAATTTTACTATATATATAGCAACTAAAATGAATGAACCACACCTGTTAGCAATGCCCTCAATATTACCACCATCACCAATTGTTATGTATATTGGTGCAGATTGGTCTTTTATTGGCGTGCTGAGTCCATCTGTTATATTGTACCTCACATTCGATATTCGCTCCTGAAGTAATACATTAGAAAAATGATTTTATTAGAGGGTTAGTTCTATTGATTTATTCACCATTTGACATATCATGTTCTAATGTAATAAAAGAAGAAAGGAGGCAGCTTACAGAACGCTCATAGGCATGAACATGACCGGCTAACACAATGTCAACTTTGCTTTCAACAAACCAGGATTCAAAAGCCACTCTCATGCTTTCTCCTTCCATAAAATGGTAGTTGTTGCTGTTATACCATGGTGAGTGAAGAAGAACTATAAGCCATGGAGTTTCAGCTCGATTAACTTTGGTGAGCTCCTGTTTGAGCCAAGTGTATTGAGGAGTGTATTTACCTGTACAAAAACACAAAGTACTGTACGTCATGATCATGAGGCCAGGCCACTTTGCTACTACAGATACCATTCTGTATTGCAATAATGATATCATTGAGAGAAAGAGAGAAGTTTCAGTATTCATACCATATGCTGAGTAAGAAGAGAGGACAATGATGTGTGCAGATGCACGCTTAATGGAATACCAAAGTGGGGATGTACTTTGCGATGATCTGTAGGGCACGTGGTATCTGTTCATATAGGGCTTGAAAGGAACATATTCTTGCTGATATTACATAAATACAAACACGTTAATGTGGTGAAAACGGCACTTACTAGATTCAGAAAATACTGTTCAACAACCAACATGTCCCTTTAATCCTGCTCTGTCTCTCCGGCCTCTTGGCCTAGAGGTCCAGTGATTGTACATTGAATAATAGTAATATTCATATAATATTTTTTTACAACCAACCAATATGGTAAAAACAGATCTAAAAGTTTTTTTAATTTGCTTTTCAAATTGTATACTACCAGCTCGTCCCTCCCTCCATTTAAACCAAGTGTACTCATGAGGAAAAGGGTGTAGATGATCTGTAAAATCTAATTAAGTTTTTGACTCACAAAATTATATAGGCTCGATTCATTTATATAGAAACTTTGTACAGTTACACGCGCGAGTTTGAATTTCGAATGACAGATTACATGAAGAGATCACGATAATTTACAAGAAATAAAGATAAAACTTAGGCTCCGTTTGGATTGAAAAACCATCTCATCTCAACTCATATCATATTATCTTATCATTACAACTTTATCAAATTCTCACACAAAATATAATAAATAATTTAACTTTTTCAAATATCAAAACAATAATAATATTAAAAAAAATATTCTAACAATATTTTATTCAACTTAATTTTTATTAATTAAAATAACTCATCTCATTATTCAAACGGGACTTAATCTAAACTAATTAGTTTATCCTAATTAACTACCTCGTAATTGGGGTTTGAGTTACTTATCCTTATTGATAAATCTTGAGGAGTAATCGAAATATTCTTGACAAGATCAAAAAAATATTCTCGCTTTGAATATCAACCACCGAAGCAACGAGGATAGTATATGAAAGACGTTTTGAACTACATACTTGAGGTTAGTGAAGATCCTGCTCTCAAGTTTTACATTTTCAGTGATTGCATCAGCTAAAAAGGCCTTATAAGGAAGAGAATAGTCAGAAATTCCTTCAGCCAAATGTTGCTACTTCAAATAAATTATACCAGATCAGGCCTAGACATGTGCTCTCATGCATCTCAAATTCCATATCTGGAATACTCGAAGGAAAAATCCACCTTGTCAACTAGAGTTTCGCTTCATTAATACATTACGTACAACCCATGCAGTAAGCAACTCTATAGGAAAAGGCAAGCTAGGCTAGGGAAAATAAAATGAAAAAATGACACTCATTTTTCTTTTGAAATGTTAAGCAAAATACCATAAGGACGCATGTCATTGTGGTAAATTAATTAGGTTCTTAATTCCTGAAGGCAGAAGAAGTCTTACAATTTCTGGAGCAAAATCAAGTTCATGATTGCCAGCAGTCCAAATCCATGGCTGATACGCAGCACTCTTCTCAATAAACCGCCCCCATGTGTCCCATCTCTCATTGTCATGATATGGGTGATCATCTGCATAAGAAAGATCACCCGCAAACAACATAGTTTGCGCAGTCGGGTTGGAAATATAATGCTCAAGCGTCTCATTAGAATTAATTGTCTGTCCCAAATCACCTGCAGATTAGGCAGATTGCTTCATTAATATATGTGTATATATATATATATCTACTGCTAAAAGAACCAAACAAAACAAAAAGATTTCTTTTGTTTCTGAGATGCAATCCTCGGTACTGACCCATAATACCAAATGTGTATGGAACATCTGGCCCTACTTTGGGAGGAGTTCTGAAATGGAACAGACGGGCACACACGCCAATCCCAATCTCATAAAAGTATTTAGTGTCATACTGAGCATACAAAACGAGGAAAAAGAATCATGTCAAATAGGGCCTAAAATGAGATTCAAAGACGAACTAGAAACTATATAAAAAAACCAATTACTTAACCTCTAGTCTTTTAATGGTGGCATGATGAATGTAACCAGAAGTATAATTAAAGTATCTGTACGAGGTGATTTTGGCGGGAGCAGTAAGCTTATAATTCTTGAGCTTGCCCTCTGCAGCCCAATAGGGCACAAAATTCGGATGCCGCATTAATGGTGTAACCCATGAAATAATCACACCCCGTCCTCCACGATCTCCTTGGGTTATATGAACCTGCACATATAGCAAATTTCAGAGTTTTAGAATGCTTTTTATTAGACCTAGTGAAGTGGTTTTTGATGATTTCTCAAGGCGGCCGGGGAGATGCATGCAGACTCATTAACAGAACAACATTGAGATTAATGCAACACGTACGTATATGGTAAAGGGTTAATACCTGCTCTGGTGCATTGAATCCTGGAGGAGGAGGAAAAGCTTCTTTCGGCAAGTCAGAAGATCCCTCAGCTTTCCTAACATAACTACTGGTAACACCACCATGACAGAAACCAACAACGCTCAGAAGAAGAAATAGGACTGTTAGCAAGCACGATGCAGTACTCATATTGAACTGCATGCACGTAGAGATCAAGAGAAGGCAGTTTTCTGAGGGGAATGGATGTACGTGAACAATGCGTTTAAATAAAGGAAAGAGTGGCGGAGATCATCAGTTTAGAGATCCGATAAAGGAGAGATGTACGTAGTAGTGTTTGATGATGATAAGGATTCTCTTTCAGGATAGAAATTAATAACTAAATAGTAATTAATTGTAATCCAGAAAAATCATAATTTGAGAAAAATTCTGAAGGCAGTTGAGAGTTCGAATTCCATTTTATTTCTAATTATCCATTTACGTTTACACAAGAGTAATGATACGAGAAATGATATTTATAATTATAGAATATGCAACTGCCGACACTCATTTAAAAAAAAGGTGAATAAAGATGAAATTTACATAAAAAAAAATTGATTTTTTTATAATGAATTTCACTCTTTTTTTTAAAGGAGTGCACAATATTTGTACAAGACAAGATTGTATTTAATATTACTCAACAAGCACAATTCTCCTTACTGTACGTTCAACACATGTGAGCCGTCACGTTGGAGGGGTATGCTAGTCGTTCACCTTTTCATTTTTTTACAATTTCTATTGTTTTGGAGTTGAATATAAGTATAGAGCTATAGAAATTTTATAAAATTTGATAAGGAACGTACGATTTAATAAAGTTGAAAATAGAGTACTACGTACGAGGAATATATAGTAAATACGAAAATATTCGATTTTGTACAAACTAATATTCTAGGATTCGTGAGTCTGCCCGCTTGGGGTAGGCGAAAGACAAGACAGCAATAGTTGTCCCATAAGCTTGGGGTAGGCCAAAGACAAGACGGCAATAATTGTCCAAAGATGTTAATGAATTCATGGGAGCAATGAAGCTTGGGATAGGCCTATATATAATATATTCAGGTGTGAACTTTGGACGTGACGGCCAGGATATGGGACGAAAAGTGGTGGCCGACACACTTGATCCTTTCCTTTCTTCAACCTACTCATTCCATTTAGATCCAGTCATGGTGTCATCATGTTATATATGAAAACCTAACATGATGTCATGGTGTAGTGTAGCCATATATAACACGATTCGTCACTATAATATTTTTATCTAATTACGTGACAGTTTATAATTTGTGGCGGAAATAAATCACCCATTAAAAGTGTCTTTTGTGATCGATATGATTAGGAGTGTAACTGGTCTGGTTCAATTTTGGACAAAATTTAAAATCAAATCTGTATATATCGATTTTTCATTTTCGAAAATCGATTACGCACCAGTTATCCACCTAAACCGGTACCTTCGATTTTACTGATTTGGATCTTATTCGGTCCGATTTTTCAATTTTAATAAAATACAAATTTGTCATAATAAAATGCTAATATACTTTGGCTAGTGCTTGTTAATTCAATCGTTTCATTCATAAATCCCATGATCACTCCATTGTGTTCATTAACAGATGCGAGTTAAAGGTAAACAAATCACTGATTCACAAATCTATATTATGGGAATGGGATCATAAATGAAGCAATATCAAAAGAAAAGAAGAGATGAAACTAATGGCAACTTATCGGAAGTGATTTAACAAAATATCAGTGGTTTAAGTCTAATATCACAAGATGAATACAGTGATCCAGTGCTTTGGTCATCAATTTCCTCCAAGACTCCTAGTAATCGTATCGGTTGTCAAACTAGAGTGCTTGGAAATTAAACACTCACAGTGGGATGGGCATGAACTGAAATTACAGCTTAAGCAAAGAACAGCAACTAGAGGCAACACAAGCACAGTGGCATTACACGGTGTAAATTGATAAAAGACAAGTGCCGCATGCATGCTCCCCGATTAACAATACTGCTCCAGACTTGTATGCACAAATACTACAAGTTAATTTGTGCGTGTACTAGTTTATCAAGGAACAAGCTAAGGAAATGTAATTAATATACTAATGTATTATGTATTTATCAAAAAGAATATGTTGAGAATTTATTATGTCATAAAATATTATTAATATATATATTAATTTATGTTTAAAGCATATAATCATCAAATCAATTTTCATGTTTAAGATTAAAATTTTATGTTATAAATTATAATAACATTATCTTATATATAATTATAATTTATATTATTATATATAATATATATAATATTAAAAATATTATATATAATATTAAAAAAATTAATTTAAAATATATAATATAGTGAACCGGTCCGGTCCTAAAAAGCATAGAACCAGAATTAGACCGGTATCGGCCGGTTTTGGAACTAAGAGAATTGGTCCTGAACCGGTTCCACATGTTCAGGCCGGTCCGGACCGGTTTTCCAGTTTCGAGATTAATTTTTACACCCCTAGATATCATAAAACATTTAAACAATAATTTTTGTGACACTTTTTCCATGACAAAAAAAAAAAAAAAACTCATTTTTCTACATAAAAATGTCAAATTCGTTTGAATCTAATATCATTAGCATTCCAATGTTTTACCATTAACACTCGAATGAAGCCTATTAAAATTCAAATGTAATTCACATTCGAATGTATTATAAGTTAAGTTCAGTGTGTTTTAGTTTACGTTCAAATGTATTGCAATTCATGCTCGAACATGTTTTAACTTACATTCAAACATATTCATTTTAATTTATGTTCAAATGTATTCTAATTCACATTCACGGTTGAACGTACTCTAATTCAGACCCAACCGTACCATTGATCCAAAAATTCTAGAACTGTTGGATACTAATTTAATTAAACTTTTAATTCTCAGGATTATAACATTCCACCACACTTCTGAATTTGACGTCCATGGCGGTCCACTCTATCGACACTAACCTAGTGGTAGCACTTTCCCTTTTGGCAGCTTCATTTATCTATCAGTATTCAATGACTTAACACCATGCACATACATAGTACCAAGACATTTCAATCCAGCCTATAGGTTGTCTGATACCAATTGTGATGCGGGGTTCCTGCTCTGATACCAATTGTTAAAAACCTATGCATTGATTCAAAAGTCTTACGACTCTTGGATACTAATTTGGTTAAACTTTTAACTCTCAAATCATAACTAAGGGTGAAAAAAAATGGGTGAACCGGTAAACCAGACCGGACTGAACCGAACCAATGGGTTTGGTCCGGTACCGGGTTTGGTTCAGTTCGGTACTGGTTTCATTTTTCTCAAAATCAGTCAAAATGGATCCGGTTCTGGTTTTTCTTTTTTTAACACCAAACCGGATCCGTTCATATATACATTTTAATTTTTTTATATTGTATAAAATATTTTTATATGATTTTTTATATTATATATAATTTTTATATATAATATATCAATAATACAATTCTAATATATGTTATAATATACTACAATATATTATTACTATATTATTATGTTCTATATAATATACTGAAAAAATCAGACTAAACCGAACCTGAATCGGTAAAATTGGAAGTACCGGTTTAGGGGTGTAACTGATACAGTATCGGTTATTCAAATCTCAAAACTGGTATATACCAATTCGGTTCTAAAATATCTCCAAAACTAGACTAAATCAGATTAGTTACACATCTAATCATAACATATCATACAAATATATTGTAGTTAAAGTTTCAACATGATATAGAAATTAAAATGCCTATGTCAATCATCACCTATAAAATAGACACGTAACTTACTTAAATCTCTAATTAAACCTATATTTTGATATTTAACTTGAAATACTAAAATAACCTATTTTCCTAAAATTTTAAAATTCTCATAACCCTTAAATAAATCAACATCTTTTAAATATCTAAATTACTTTCCTCCTTCAAGCACCTAATTTCTCCTGGTTTTATCAATCATATAGTAAAATATAAATCCTACGCTTAACACTTATTGGCAGAGGTATTTGCGTAATTTAAACAAGAAGCATTTTTTTTTTTGTAATAACGCTAAACTTGGGATACAGAATTATAATACGGAAATAACACAAAAAGGAGGCTAATTGTTTTCTGAGAATAACAGACTGGAGAGCACTAGGGCTGTAAATGAACCAATATATTTGATAGTCCGCTCGGTACTCACTCAGTTAAATTCGAATCGAACACGACTCGTGAAAAAAAGAAGATCGTCCATAAAAGTAGATACTTGCTCGATTAGTAAATGACACATACTCGACTCGACTCGACTAAGGCTAGTTAAGGCCCGTTCGTTTATGCCTGAGTCGACTCGATTAAAACTCATTCATATATTGATAAAAATATACATACATCTATGTATATATACATATATATGTATTAACTAATAATATAAGCATATCACTTTTATAATTAAATATATAATATGTAACCTAATTACTTGTGTCTATATATTGAATATACTTCAGAGTTATATTTTATAATTTGTACAATAATTAGTTGATAAGATTTAATAATTTTATATATTAGTATGTGGGAACCATATATCAAATAGATATATGCTATCATATTATATACATATATTAATAATTTACGTAGGCATATAATATATTGTTATTATGAAAAATATCAACTAGTTAGATATTAATTAATTATAAATTTTTAAAATCTTATAATTCAATAGAGGTTTTTCTTGTTAGTTGTACAATCCAATATTGGATTTTTTATTTATCTAATTTATTAATTATTAAATCTTATTCAAAAAATAAAAAAATAATAATAATTCGAGTTGAGCTCGAGCTCATTTTGGGGACGAGTTAGAAGTTTAGCTTACTGAGTCGAGCTCGGACTTGAGCTCGAGTATTTTGAGTCGAGCCGAGCTCGACAAGCAAAAGATCAGCTCGACTCGGCTTGATTACAGCCCTATAAAGCACTGTGCGACGAGGTCTTAGACTCACCAAGAGAGAGTAACACGTGTGGTGGTGACCTGGGTGAATATCCACGGCGGCGCGGCTGGGAGTGGCAGCAAAGCATTGAGAGAAAGAGAGAAAGTGATGAGAGAGAGAGAGAGAGAGAGAGAGCTAACGTGACGGAAAGGGGGACGGAGAGAGACAATGGGGGAAGGTTAGGGCGTGGGCTTACCAAGAGGAGAACGACGGACCAGAGGTGGCACGGCCAGCAGTTTCTATGGCCCGTCTAGGTGGTTAACGCTTGTTCCGTCATGGGCTTCAAGGCTCAGCAACTGGGCAGCATCAAAGAAGCTTACTCTGTTTTTGTGTGGTGAGACAAAGCACAGTGGAGGCTGGGTGTGGGGTGGTGGTGCAGGGGCAGCGTTGTGGAGGAGTTTTGATGTTTTACCGAGGCTGAGCAATGGGAGGAGGTCGTGACGTGGTGGCTGAAGCCATTGAGTTCGGGCTACTGCACTCCACGTAGGGGCGGTGATGACCGTGAAGAGGTACGGTGGCTCCTCTAAGGTGGTTTAACCGTGGGCTGAGGTGGGATAGTTTATGGTTTTGGCTTCCAACAAAAAGTGGTGGTGGTTTACAGTGGAGGGAGGGGCTGTGGTGTAATGGCTGGGTGACTCTATGGTGGTTCTCGACTAGATGTGGGCCCTCCGTGATGCATTTTCCTTGATGTATCGTGGAGTGGTCATTTGTCTCATGGTGTAGCAGCATGGGTGAGTCTGTTGTTTCATGCTATAGGGGGTGTGGTTTTTTTTCTCCTTCCAAGCAAAGGTTTTGGTGGTTTCTGTTTGAGTACTTGAGGCAACGCCTAAACTAGGAGTGGCCAGCTGTGCATAGGGCTCGAACTATGCTGGTTTTTGTTGCTCTCACATTGAGGGGCTTTTTTGAGGGCTTGTTTTGACGTGTGCTAGTGTGGTGCAACCGCAGTGCATCACGGTGGAGTTTTCGACATGAGAGAGAATCGTGCTTCTAGGGCAGTGAACATGGGCAGAGGGTAACCAGAAACTGAACTAGGGTTTTGAAGAAGAATAAGATCAACCTACGATGTACGGGGCTGAATATATATATCAATAGTCGATTTAATAATTTTAATGAGAATGAGACTTTAGAGTTGTAAACCTAATTTGTTTGAAATTGAACACAAATATTTCGAACACAAATCATTGATTGGATCTTCATAAACAAACCGGGCCTTAATCCTCGTGTCCAAAATAAATCTATCGTCCAATAATATCTTCGAGCCTTTAGAAGAATTTCTTTGGTCAATTTTTAATTATTTAGGGCTCACTTGGTCCATAAATATTAAATGGGCTTTAACAAAATGATCAAGCCCAATAAAATTCATATTACGTGGTAATAATATTTTGGGCCCGTGACCTATTCAAAAATTGCTCGATAAATCTCAAATGGGCTTCCCATAAATGTTAATCTAAAAAAAAATTATAGAACGCAACTGGGCCTGGGCTTGGTGCTGGGCCCGGATGTTACAAATTGTCACCAAAAGTTGGTCACGGTCGGACATTCAATTGAATGTCGAGTCACAAAAAATATTTTTTGTGTTGGTTGAACAGTAAACCGGCGCATATGTTTGGTGACGTGGTTGTTGTGTCGATAGGTTGACAATTTTTTTCCATCACACAAAAGATTTTGTATTGGTTTGGTGTTTTTTTCTTGACGATTGTGTTTGTCACAAATGATACGATCTGTTGTAGTGTGTGAATCTGACATGAACATAGCACAAAATAAGTGGGTTTTGATTTTGGGTTAAAATAGGTTGACTTGATAAGACGCGATTAATAAACGGATCAACCTACAAAATCCACAATCAATTTGTATAACATCAATAAATTATATTTTCAAATTTGATAAATGTTGTCTTATATATTTGTTGTTGTTGTTGAGAATATGTAATACTAGTATTATTATTTGGTTATTTATATCTATTAACCTTTTTTGTTTAATATCAAATTTTATTTTATGAATATTTTATCATAAATCCATTTGTAATTATGAATGATTCATATAGTTATCATTGCATTATATATAAAATTGTATTAATTGGGTTAAAAAATAAAAATATGACCAACTCAACCCATTATATGAAATGGGTTGAAATGGATGTCCATGTTAATCCAATAAAAATTACTAACTAAACCGGTTAAGCGGATCATATCATGTCACTCATTATTTATATAACATTGTTAGGGTTTTAGAGTCTGACTCATTTAATTAAACAGGTTGGTTTGGATTTACTCATATAACCTAATATTTATGACTTGACATGACACGAACATGAATTACCACCACCTCTCTCTATGGGGTGATCGCCACTCCTCTAGGATGACCACCACCATTGCAATAAAAGAGTGACCTATAATGTATTGTGTTAGTCCTAAGTAATCAAAAGTGTAAAACACCCATTAGAAGGTGAAATATATATTTTTTCCATCCCATAATTGCAAATCCCTTTTCCACCAACAATATTTTGTCCCTCTAGCTAGTGGATTCTAGATAGTACAATAACAATGTTCGTAATTTGCAATCGTGACAAGTAAATAAATCTAAAACAAGTAAATGTCCGCCAAATATTTGCAAGGGAAATTATTTATACAATTTTAAAATATGCAACTTCCACACATTTCATTTAAAAAACAAAAAAACCTAAAATTCACGTCAAAAAAATCAACTTTTTCATGATATATCCCACTTTTTCAAAATGAGTGCGCAAGATTTACACATCCTAAAATTATGAGAAGTGCTACATACACAAAGAGAGTATACACAAATAAACTTACAAATTTATGTGGTTTCATGTGATCCGTTAGATCTACTTTACAATAAAAGTAACTTTACAATCTGACATATTGTATCAAACCAAGTCAATTTGTGAGTTTACTTTTGTATAATCTCTTTGTGGCTAAAGTACTTCTCTAAAGTTATATCTAACATTACTCTATAAGTTGTATGTCGTTTCGAAAAAGATGACGAAACTGCTCTTTTCTAAAAATCTACTCTGCTAGGGTTAGAGTGTTTTTCTTTTTGCCTGCTCTTTACGTAGGTTGCATGGCGGCCGTAGATGGCCCGCCGCCCCTAGCTATCCATCCCCGGTCATTTGCTGACTTCGTCTCTGCAATGCCGCAACCCCTGCCGACAGTGGAGATACCTTTTCGCCAACCAAAAACTTTAGATGGAGAGATTCTTTTCTCTTTTACAATGGATGAAATGGAAAAAACATCTGAACCGTTTCGTTATACCATGGTGTTGAAATTCCTTCGGCAACGGCCATACTTGGATGCCATTAGAGCTTTTATTCGCAGCCGCTGGGGTATGTCTAGTATGCTCGTTGTCTCTACCATGCAACGTCCTCGTCATGTGTTTGTTCGCATAAATAATGAGCAGGATTTTAATAAGGCGTTATCCAGAGAGTCTTGTGGAGTGAATGGGGTGTTTTATCATCCTTTTGCTTGGAAGCCTGGTTTTGATGAAGATTTCGAATCGCCATGTGTGCCGGTCTGGGTATTCTTGCCGAGTCTTCCATTGAATTTCTATCATTCCTCTGTTTTGAAGATGATAATGGCGCCGATTGGGAAATATATTCGTCGAGATAATGCCACAGCTTATGCTACTCGAACAGATGGGGCTAGGGTCTGTATTGAAGTCGATTATTCTCTAGAACCAATTTCATCATTTTGGATTGGTATGCCTGGATCACCTCTAAGTCGAAAACAGGAAGTTATTTTTGAGACTTTACCCGCCTACTGCTCCAAATGTCGTTGCCAAGGACATAATGAAAAAAAAAAGTAGGAAGGGATCTGATCAGAGAAAAAAGGTTAAGGGGGGCCAAACTTGGGTGAAGAATGGAGATAAAACTGGAATTTCGGCTGCAAAACCAATATCAGAACCGCAGGCAATGGATGTTCCATTAATGGTGCAAGCGGATGGTCCAATGGTGGTAGAGATGCAGAATATGGTTTCTACTAGTCCTCAAGAGCATGCCGAGTCTCTGGTTTTGGTTGCAAGTAGTGATTCGAAGGAGGGAGGGGATGACGAAGGTATTCGAGTAGAAAGTGAGGGCCTTGGTGAGGGGCTTGTGACCACTGGCTGTGAATTGGTTGCGTTGGTAAATGTTAGTGAAGGTGTCATTGGGGATATATATCCCAAGGGAGCTTTCTCTGGTGATGTGCAGGTACATGTGTTAATGGTGGTGGCTGATGAATTAACGAAGGACGTGCAGGCAGAGCATGCTACCACGAAAAAACTGCATGTAGTTATGTGTGAGAAGGGTGCAGTAGTGGAGGGGGAATCTAGTGGGACCTAGAAAATATGGGATAGTTGTGAAGGGGACCAAATCACGTGTAGTTTGTTGCCTAGTGAATTCGCCCCTTACGTTGAAGATCTGAGACTAAATGGGGAAGAATTGCTTCCATCGTCTCTTTCTTGTGGGCTGGTTGACGTTCCAGTAACGGGATTGGAAAATTCATGGACTGCAAATGTGGAAGGGGAATTCAACGTGTCTTTGTCGGATACTGATGGAGAAAATGAGATTAAGCACTTGGGGAAAGAAAAAGATGGGGTCTCGGATTTGGACATTGGAAAAAAGGTGGTGGCTCAACGTCGACTCTTGCGTAGTTCTACAAGGGCTCCGAGCAGGCCCTCTTGCCTAGATTTATGATTGGTCAAATTTATGTTGGAATGCTCGTGGTCTTGGCACCTCGGAAAAACGACTTCGGTTGTTGTTAAAACATCACAAACCAAAAATTCTTATTGTGGTGGAATCGTTTAGAAGAGATAGTGAGCTTTTACGTTGGCAAAGTTTTTTCCGTTTTGATGAATCTTTCTCTAATGGTGTGCAAGATGGGAAACTATGGGTGTTTTGGCATCAAGATATACAAGTTAATATTCTAGGAGTCTCCAACCAACAAGTCACTTTACTAATAAATTCTACTATGATTGTGTCGGCTGTTTATGCTAAATGTATGTACTTGGAATGGAGGTCTCTTTGGTCTGATTTGGTTTCTTTTGGATCTTTGGCTTTGCTGTGGATTCTTCTTGGTGATTTTAATATCATCTAGCATGATGGTGAAAGAAGGGGTGGGAATCCAAGGTTGCCTTGTGCAATGGAGGATTTTTCTAACTTTATAGATGATGGAGGGTTGATTGAAGTTCCTTTTACGGGAAATAAATTTTCTTGGTGTAATGGACAAAGTGGTTTGGCTAGAAGTTGGACGTGTCTAGATAGAGCTCTCTATAACTCCAGGTATTTGGATTTATGTCCTCAGATCATTCAACCTTACTATTTGGGTTGATGGACAAGTCGTTGCGTTATGGTCCCAGTGTTTTTAAATTCCAACAAATGTGGACTTCGCATGATGATTTTTGGAGGATTGTTTCACTAGTCTGGCAGGAAGGTAGTTGTGGTTCTGGCTTGTCGAAATTTGCAATTAAGCTTAAAAGGCTTAAAATGGCACTTAGACGCTGGAATAAAAAGATTTTCGGATGGACTGGGGATCATATTAAATGGTTGGAAGAGAGAGTGGAGGAAGGTGAGGCACAGCTCCAAGAACACTATTAAGAAGACGTTGAATCTGATGTCTTAGCGTCTAAGATGGAACTTACGTCTTGGTTAAAAAGAGAGGAAACTCGGATTGCTCAAAAAATAAAAAATAAAAACATGGATAGATCATGGGGAGTTAAACTCGTCTTTTTTTGTAGCCTTACAAGTGCGAAAATACATTACTATTTACAATATGCAGCTAAATGATGGTCGGATTCTATCTTCCCCAGAAGCCATTCATGACGAAACTGTGCATTATTTTGAGGAATTTCTACAGGCCCACTCAAGCATTTCAGTTCCGTCTCTTTCACATTTAATTCAGGCTGAAGTCACAAAAATGAAGAATCATAATATTTGTAGGTGCCCTTCGAAACAAGAAATTAAGGATGCTTTATTCTCTATTTCGATCAACAGTAGTCCCAGCCCTGATGGCTTTGGGTCAGGTTTTTCCGTCACTGCTGGTCTTTGGTGAAACCTGAGCTTCTGGAGCTGTGAGGGAATTTTTCTTGGGGTTATCTCTTCCCAGGTATTATACTTCTTCATACCTTGTCTTAATTCCTAAGGTTCCTAATCCTTCATCTTTTGATAAATTTAGACCTATAAGCGTATGCTCAGTGATTTATAAAATTTGCTCTAAATGGTTGATTGGAAGACTTACGTCTGTCTTGAGTCGATTAATTTCTATGGAGCAAGGTGCATTTTTGACAGGAAGAAGTGTATTTGATAATATTAGTCTTACTTAAGAACTGGTTCATGATATTAACAAACCAGTTATAGGAGGTACTATTATGATGAAGATTGACATGGCTAAGGCTTATGATACAGTTGATTGAAATTTTTATTCCAAGTTTTGCATGCATTTGGTTTTTCTATTGCTGTTTGTCATCTCATTAAACAATGTATCACTACTACTTGGTATTCGGTGGTGATGAATGGTACGGCAAAAGGTTTCTTTAAGGGTGGAAGGGGTCTTCGTTAAGGGGATCCTATTTCTCCTTATTTATTCTTGTTGAGGAAGTATTCACGAGGCTGTTACGTAGTAAGTTTCAGGATGGTCAGATTGGTTTTTTTTCCCAGCCACGCTCTAGTCCTTTGATCTCTCATTTACTTTATGTGGATGACATGGTGATTTTTGCTAATGGTGGTGTATGTTAAAATGATAAGAGATACGCTTAATGTCTATGCCAGCTGGTCGAGACAGGTTGTTAATGCAAAGAAATCCTCTATATTTTTCTCTTCCAAAATTTCTGTCTCGAAGACGAGAAATTTTATCCATGACAGGCTTCATGGTTGGAAATTTTCCTGTTAAATACTTGGGTGTGCCCATTATTTCTGGTCGTAGGAAGTCCTTGTATCTGTAGGATTTGATTATAAAAATAAGAAAGAAAATAGAGGGATGAAAGATGCGTTTTTTATCTTCAGGGGCCCGATTATTACTCTTAAAGCATGTTTTATCAAGTCTACTAGTTCACTTGTTAGCAGTGTTACATGCCCCGAAGTCTATTATTGCTATGATTAATCGGTTGTTTAGCACATTTTTTTGAGGCTCAGTGGAGGGGAAGCCAAAAAAAAAAGGGTGAGATGGGATTTATTGTGTAAACCAGTGGATGAAGGCAGAGTGGGACTTCGTAGTTTTATTGATGTTCAAAAATCCTTGCATCTTAAGTTTGCCTAGAAACTTCTAATAGAAAATTCTTTGTGGACTAATTTTTTTAAGGCCAAGTATGTGAAGGACCAACACATTTCTTTAATCAATCCGTTAAAGGAGACCTAGTTTTGGAAGACTATCATGGAATCGATCCCTATTGTACTTCGGCACTCAACTTGGTTGGTTAAAGAAGGTAACCTTTCTTTTTGGAGAGATAAATGGATTGAGCCAAACCCGATATGTGATGATCTCAGCATTGTGGATTTTTCAAATTTGAAGATTAAAGAATGTATGCTCGAAGACAACTGGGATGTGGAATTGTTGGTGCGTCTTGTGGGGTGCGATTTATCAGACAAGATTTTGTCTAAGATAGGGGTATAAAAAATGGTTCTGATATTTTAATATGGTTGAGTAACTCGGATAGCAGATTTTCTTCTTCGAATGCTTGGGATTTAGTCCGTGTAGCTACTCCAAAACGACAATGGTCAGAGTGGATTTGGCATTCGGCTTTGCCTAACAAATTCTCCGTGGCAATGTGGAAAGCTTTTTCACAAAGTTTGAATATAGATGATCGTATAAGGCACCTTGGTATTCCTGTGGTTTCCAAATGTGAGTGTTGTGAATAAGGGGATTTTGAGGATTTAAATCATGTTTTATATGGGGGGAGAATTGCTTTGAAACTGTGGAAGACTTGCTCTAATTTTCTGGGTATTCCATACGTGTCTAATAGATCTTGGATTCAGACTGTGGAAGCTTGGTTTAGAAGAACAAAAAAAATCCTCTCAAGTTGGCAATTAGGTTGGTTTGGTTCCGGCAATTTTGATTTGGAGTTTGTGGTCATGGAGGTGCTCTGCTCGAATGGAAGGCTGTCAGGAGCATTTTGATGCTTTATGGAGGTCTGTTAAATATTGGATTGGTTGGGTTGGTAGTAGATTGAGAATTTCTGACCGATGGAATAAACATGATATGAATATTCTGCAAGAGCTACAGTTGTCGATTATTCAAGCTTGTCCAAAACAGGTGCATGCAATTTCTTGGCATAAGCCAAATCGAGGATGGTTTAAATTAATTATAGATGGTAGTAGTTTGAATAATCATGGTGAATCTAGTGCGGGAGGCATGTTACGTAATCATGAGGGCATTACTTAGTTTGCGTTTGCTGCATATCTTGGCGTTGGTTCTAATAATCGCACTGAGTTGATGGCGTTGTTGTTTGGCTTGCGACGTTGTCGGTTAGATGGTATTAATAATATTGTTCTTGAGTTGGACTCACTTTTGATTATTAACTGGCTTAAAGAAGGTTGATGTAATGTTTGTTATTTGGGGGATTTTTGAGAAGAAATCAAATGTCTTCTTGCTAGGATGAATGTGCAGTATCAACATGTTTTTTGATAAGGAAATTCTGTAGCAGATTGGCTTGTAAGATTGGGTAGTAGTGGAAGCTCTGAAGAGTTTACTCAAGGAAATATTTTGCGACTAGATCGGTGTGGTTTGCCTATTTTGAGAGTTGTTTATTTTTTTATCTATATCTGGCAATTGTTAAGGTTTGTTTTTGTTTTTTTGGGTTAGGTTGGTCCTTTTTTTTGCATGCTGGTTTTGGTTTTATGTAAACCCCAAATGCTGATGATGTAACCACAGTATTCATCCACCATAAGTGAGGGTCTATTAATAAAATTGGGGAGGAGTCACTATTGGACATGTGGCCCTAACTCTTTGATTAAAAAAAAAAAAAATTACTCTATATATATATATATAAACCGAATTGCAAAATATTCAAACAAAAAAGATAAGTAAACAAGCATTTAATACTTTGTCCATCTCTAAATTCAATTCAAGTACTTCTGAGCTCAAATTACATATGTAAAAGAGGGGGAGGGTACAATACCTGAGGGCTCGCGGTGAATAGGGATGTCGGGGCACCTGAAGTCGGACAAGCAAAAGAAATGGAATTCTGCTATAGAAATTTTGACTTTCTTGAGCCACTAAAATGAATTACAAAATTGGTTTCTCAGTCAATTGTGTATGTTTCTGTATAATACAACAATTATGTGCTAATGCTCACGAAGCTTGATAAAAGTTTCAAGCCAATGAAAACAAATATCACCCTTCAAGGTATCTGGCCATAGCAACATTATTTGTGTTGTGACAGCAACAATCGACTATATCTACTAAATTACGGATACTATCTTATCGTCATTATATTCATCATCCAACCCTCTCAACATTTGTCAACTCTCTAAGGTCAGCCATGTCAATCAGAATAATCATTGGATGAAGCTGCATAATTCTTCAGTCCAGATCCAGACTCTTTTTCATGGACTCGTAAACCATGTATGTAATACTTGCAGACGGGACGACTTTTAGCAAATTAGGGAATAGTCCTTTGTAGAACCCTCTCAACCCTTCATGTTGAAAGGTTCTCCTAAATACATCAGCCATCCCCTTATAAGCAGCATCAGCATTAGCACGCTGAGCTTGCATTCTGGTAAGCAGTAGCAAAATTAGCCTCATCTTAAAAAGACCAAATTGGATAGAAGTTTAATCAGGACTTGAGCAATAACCAAGATAGTGAAAAAACCTTGATTTACCTTGTTCTGACAACCTGCAATGGATAAACACATGTTGCACCAAGAGCTCCTGATATTGTCCCACATCCCAATTGCACAAAAGGACCAGGTTCTACAGAAAATCTAAAAAAGTTCAACATACGAGATAAAGGCAGATTTGGAATAAAACAAACACGCACAAAAAGGATTAAAGAAAATGGAAGAGAAATGGAAAGATTGTGAAAAGAAGCTAGCCATATAAAATAGGAACATACCACCGTCAAGAAGAATATACTTCTTGGACATATCTTTCAAGGTTTCATATGCAGCAAGATCAATCCCAGCATAAGGGATAATCCCAAGCAGAGATGGAACAACACCCCTATAGAATGCTCGGGGTCCTTCATGAACCCATATATCTCTTGACAGAGTTCCAAGACTAGGAACTCTTCCACCTTCACAAGTGTATGTTTGTAATCTAGTTTTTACAAGATCCATTGGATAAATAGTAGTCTGTGCGACGGCACCAGCTAAACCACCAGCAAACAGGAACCCAGCAGTGCCAACATCAGCCTTACTTCCTTCCCCTCCTGCTCCAGCATTAGAAATGAATCTTTTCAGCATTTCGTAAGTGTAGAACTTGATGGCACTTTCAGGGGCCACCTTCAGAACATTCAACCCATTCCCTCGGAAAAAACCCAAGAAGCCACCTTCTCTCCAGATATTCCTTATTGCTGGCATGATACGAGCTCGTGTTGTTTGTACTTGCAAAATAACCTTTAGACGATCAAGAGGTGCAGTAGCTGTACGGGATGTTGCTCCTGCTACCCCACCTGCAATAAGATATCTACTTGCATGGATATGTTGACTGATGCCCTCTGGGATTACAGTCTGTTCCCCAATATCAACAAGGCATACCCTCTCTAAATAATGATAAATGTTCTCAATAGTTGCCTCGTGAGGGTAGAGCAAAAGAAAATCCCTCCATTCTTCAAATGTAATAACCCCGTTGTTATCTTTATCAACACGCTCAACAAAACGGGCAAGTTCCTCATCATCAATTTCAATCCCTACAAAAGAGAGACTGAAGTGGCTTATTGAGTGAAACAGCCCACTTAAGAGAAAAACCATGTCTGAAAACAGTGATTTTAAGTGCTATGCATACACAGATGGTACTACAAGCCGACATGGTTATAGGAAGTAAATTGCAATCTATATGGATTACAAACCTATCACTGAAGCTTTAAGCATTTACTATTAGAACAAAGGGGAGAAAAGAAGTAAATTTATGCAATTTGACAAAATATTTACTTAGCCTAATGAAGGTTGGAATGAAAAACATAGTTACATAAACATAATACAACTACATTGGTCTTAGTGAAGTACAGCAGCTGTACATCTGCAACAATATAGAAGGCAGTTGCTCAGCTATCCCAATTTTTTGTCAGAAATTTCAATAAATTGAAAACTCTTGTTCTCCGATATATTTGCCAGTTCAAGTCATCATTACATGTTACATGTGACTTAGCTTGGAAATAGGCATTGAATGTTAAAGAGGTAATCATGTGGGTTTTTTTTTTTTATATATATATTTGATATATATATTATAGATTAAATTTTATTAATGAACCTTCAGTTGCAAAAACTGTCAGAATACTCGGCTACAAACTTTGACAAGAAACTGCACATTCTACTTTCCAAATTAACTTAGCTATGTTATTTTTCTCAAGGGGTTATAGAAACTAGAATGGGAGGATGCATAAATAGAGTTTGAATTTACCCGCCCTAATAAGTGCATCCAAAAGCTCTTCGGGTGTAATGCAACCATTGTGTTCAACATCAATGGCTTGAAAAATGCAATAAAGCTCAAGTTCCTTGTCATCCATGTACCGCTTAAACTCCAGGTACTCGACACGACCATCTTGATTGGAATCACACACACTTAACAAATCCTTGGCATACTTGTACTGGGATGGTATTTGGAGTGCAGAGAGGCCAGCCTCAATCTGTGTATAGTCCAAATACCCCACATTTGTGGTGTCAAAGAAATTGAACAGACTGCGGATTCTCAGGTCCCTCTCTTCTTTGGTCTCTCGCAGCGCCAATAGGACATGATCCATTGACACAGGCCCTGGTTTCCTCACCGGATTGCAGCACTCTTTCTTTGGTTTTGCATCCATCATATAGAAACCAAAGCTGTAATGCCCAAAATCCAAATTCTGCTTGATAACCACTGTAACCTTAGTGCTCTTGACTTGCAATTAAAATTTACCGCAATACATGCTAGAGTAACTAATTTCACAATAACAATTTATCATCAACAATACCAAGCCACAAAAAACATATTAAAAAACCTCCAAAGCAAGACAGATTATAAAATTGTCACAGTAGTAAAAAAATATTGAGTCTAGAGTCCCTAGTGCCTCCACGATCATCTGCTTGAATAAGTTGTACTTGAACCAGAAATGTTATTTAATTGAATGAGATAACTTAGTAAGAAGAGAAAACTAACACCAGAATGGGATCGAGCCATTTTCCAATCACACTTTTATACAGAGATATGTAAAAACAGTTCTATATCTTTCAAAATTAATGCAGTCCATAAACCTTCAATTCAAATTTCATCCCACTTTGGGCAATAACATCTAATTTAATATTACAAAAACCAACTCCCAATGCGTTTCCATTCTTGTCAAACACTCTCACCCCTGTAAAAGAGATGCACTTTGGAGTCTTTTAGCTATGAGCCCATATTACACAAAGAGTCTACCGATAGACCAATTCAAGAACCAACATAGTTACACAACCCCCATTGCAAATCTATTCTTCACGCCCTTATAATAGGACAAATCTATCACCTCACTTGCTATAGGGAGTATTTACAGTGCTCACCGGTATGCATAATTGGAACAAAGTAAAATAAGAATAAAAACTATAACCATATATCTATACAGATACAGCCAAATTCAGTTTGCACCTTTGCTTTTATCCAATATCTCGTCACACTCCTTTTCATATAAATCCATGGCACAATTCATTTATCATTTCCAGCATGTGCACATCACACAGAAAAAACCAATTTATCCTTTCTCAAGGCACCACTATACCTAACTCAAAATATTCCCACATTTAAAAATTCAGCTCAACTCTTTTCTTTAAACACTATTAGGAGATTATCAGTGGCAAACTCAGATTTTTTTTATGTCTAGGAACCTCTCCAAGGCCTACAGAGTAAACCCCGGTCCCATGCACCGCACCCTCGGAAGTTTCCCTACATGGAACTAGTTAAATCGCTAGCTTTTCACTAGGGGGTGTGGCCTCTCGAGATTGTTTGCACCCAAGGGGATTTGAACATTGGGCCTGGGGGAGCATACCCCCAAGCCAAAGGCCTTTACCACTTGAGCCAACCCCTAGGGGTTGCGAACTCATAGATTTAGTAAGGTCCTTCTTCATCTCGAGTTTTAAATCTGCTTTTCTCAATTTTGAACTTAGCCATTTTGGATGAGGACAAAAGAGATTGCAAGATCTTTCCTCACCCCTCGGGAGAGGGTGCTTATTGGTGTTCATATAGTAAAAAAAATTAAAGCATCAAAGATAGATCAGAGAAGCATAAAAAATATAGTAAAAGTTTCATTAAATCGCATTCACCCTTAGACATTAAAATAACACAGATCAATGGAAAATTTTCTTTAAATATATCACCAAATACATATTTCGTGTCATTATCCATTTTATAGAAAACATTGCGCTTAGGGTTACTTAGAAAATCTGGGCTAGCCAAATCTGCTTAGCCAGCGTGTGCACACCAAAAATCTCAAATTTACACACGTTTCCTAAATCAGTTTTACGCTGTTCTACAATAAAATATGTATTTTAATATTGAAACCCAGAATAGACAGTTAACATTCCTAAATTTACCGAATCTCTCATTCCTTTATACTTCAGTTCTTCAAATTAAACCCCCACCGATAGAAACCAGCACCACCTGTAATATCTGATAGCCTACTCAATCTCTCTATGCATTCGATTTTCTCAAATTCTTCCAATTTAATCAAAATCAACTAAACTTAAAAAAAAATATATATCCACATAGCAAAAACCCACCACATTTTCGGATAACTAAAACCCTATATTCAATTTTCTCAAATGATTCCTATTCAATAAAAATTAACTAAATTTAACATCAGAATATCGAGATTTGGGTCGAATTACATACCTAGAACACACCAATGTTATGAAAGTACCCTTAAATTCGAGATGGGTGAATCTGGTCTCGCCACCTCAATTAGACTCCGGGCACCAGCTCTATTTTCGGCTATTTTAGGGGGCGGCAGGAGGCGGAACAAGGTGCTCTCCTCTCTCTCTCTCTCTCTCTCTCTCCTCTTGTTTCGGTAGCTTCAAAATTGGAAAGAAAGTGCTCTCTTGTTCTTTTCTTTCATGTTTTTTTTTTTTTCACGGAGAGGAAACATTGGCTGGGAGAAGGGACACGTTTACTTCTCCAATATATATATTTACTTATCATTTAAGTCGAGATGAATTGAGGTAATTTTATATCAGTTGAATAAAATATTATTTTTTAATATTATTAATATTTAAAAATTTAAAAATTAAATTATTTATTATATTTTATATAAAAATTTAAAGAAGTTATAATAATGTGATAAGACAAATTGAGATCACTTCTCAATTCAAGAGACCTAAATTCACTGTAATAAATTTAGTCATTTCCTTTAAAATTCCTAAATTTTTTCTAAAAATTAATATCATTAACAATATATTTTTATTGAAAAGGTTTAAAAAATATTTTTTTTAGAATCTCAAAAGTGGTGGAATTCATTAACAATATGTGTAATAAAATTGTGAGAGTTTTTAATTTTATGAAAGTTTTTTTTATTTGTTGTTAAATCGGGGTAAAATGTATTAATGGGAATTATTCTTAAGATTTTTTAATGTAAAGATATTAATTTTCTGAAAATTTTAAAAAGGTATCCAACGTACTGTTAAAAAAAAAAAAAATTCTTTGACAGCACATTATCACCATCATGAGCATTAATAGGACCTAGATCAAGTCATTCAGAAGATTCTCTACAACTTTCTTTCCAAAATAGAAACAAATTTTCTTCACTAGTGTTATTAGTGGCTTGGATTATGTTCATTGCATCACCCTCAAATACAAGCCTTTCAAATTTTAGCTCAACACATAGTTACATTGCTCTCCTCAATATTAAAGCTTCAGCAACACTAGGAGTAGCCAAATGGTTGTATCTTGCACAAAGAGCTACCAGAATTTCACCCTTAGAATCTCTTACAATTATTCCAAGCCCAACCATTTTTCTTTTTCACATCTACTGTTGCATCCCAGGTTTTTGCCATCTTGCTCTGCCTCTTGCATCCATTGCTTCCCATGTATCTTGGCTACAAATTCTTGGGCTTGCTGAAAATCCTCAAGGATTGCAATGGCAGCTGAAACAACCATCTTTGGACTTTCAAAATGATTTCTAAAAATAAGGGCATTCCTTCTATTCCATATTCTTCTCATAATAATTGTAACCACATAAAGCTTCTCTTTTTTCAACTCCTCATTTATCTTCTTTCATATTTCTAAGAAATTTGTATCCGCGCATGGCCATTTACCCACAGGGTTGTTTTCCTTAGACCACACATCTCCATAAAACATGACACACAAACTCTTCTTCTTGCAGACATATAAGACATAATGCATAATCAATTACCTTTCGAACATAAAGATTCCTTTTTATAGGCGAAATTTCATGACATGTCTTCCATATAAAATCTTTTACACACCCAGGAACCTTTAATCCCATGGAAAACTTTGTTTGCAGGAGAGTTGGCGATGTGGCGTAGGAGATGCGCACGAACAAATGCGAGAGTCTACGTGGAAATTAATACGGTGCGTTTAGGAATTTTCCTAAACGGTGTGTTTCATCCCGGTTTTCCAATTTTTGAAACCCATATCGTGCTCCCCTTTCCAGTTTCCTCCTTCTCCCTCCTCCATCTCTTCGAAAGATTCATCAGAAACATTGGATGGGTTTCTGAACCCCATCTCCCTCCTCTGTCTTGCGCCAAATGATGGGTTTTTGAACCCTAGCTCTTGCCATCTCCCTCCTCCATCTCCTCCGTGTTGCGCCTCGTGATGGGTTTTTGAACCCTAAGCAAAAGCAGTGGCTCCTCATTGACACGCTGCGGCAGCTTAGCATTGACTTTAAGCCCAGTTTACCTCGTTAGCTCTGTGTGTGTGTGCGCGCCGCAGATGTGCATCTATTGCTACAGATTTTCAACTTCAGTCTATTTTGGTTACAGTGGAGGCTGAGCGAATAGCAGAGTCCAAGGAACAAGTATTTTTGCTTACAAGATAAACTTGGAGTGTACAGGATCTGGAAGCCTAATAGTTAGACAACATGACTAGCACTATCAAGAGCTTTGAGTGACTACTGTTTAAAGGACCTTGGGCTTATTTCTTTATTTCTTGTATGAATCATGTGTACATTGGCTTACATTTTAGATAGTTGCACACTTAACAGTCAAATTCTTTTTATTTGCTTGGTGCTTTGTGAATTTTGCTGGTTTTGTAATTTGAAAGTATGTCTTGGTTAGTGCCAGGTTGACTGATACAAAAATTATTTTCTCGACTATAGTGTTCTATTATGAAGTTAGTATCATATACTGTAAATTAGTTAGGAGTTCTTAACATTTTATTTCAAGAAGCATATTTTGTGTTCATCTGAAGGTCTTTATTGAGTTTGAGCGTCCTTGTTAAATGAAAACTTAATTTTTGTGCAAGGCAAGTTCTTAATTTTTTGTGTCTTGCTAAGTAACTGCTATTATACTGTAATGGAAAAATGAGAATACAGTGGTTGATGAGAGCCAAAGACAGTGCAATGATGAAGGGGCCTCTTCTAGATTAATGCAAGACAAATTCAATGGTAAGTTATAATGCTATAATCTATGTCAGGTGGAGGTTCTTGAGTTGGAAAATGCTAGACGCTTTGCATAGGAGATGGATTGCAACGATGGAGAACTGCAATTTCAAAGGTTCTCGAGTCGGAAAATGTTTGAAGTTTCTCTGTGTGTGTAGAGTTTTCCTTTTTTTTTTCATCTTTATTCACTTTTTCCTTTTTTTATTTAGTTTTTTTATTTTTTTAATACATGTTGATATGGCATCCCTGCGCAATTCTCTAACGCAAAGTCTCCTGAATGTAGCGAGATTGTAATCCCATATATGATGTCATACATCAGCTTCTGCATGCAATCTTGATGGCTCACCTCTCAATTTCTTTTTCCATGATAACTTAAAATGATAGGCACTTTTAACCGTGTATTTTTCATCCTTTGTAAATATCCAAACCATTCTATCTTTAACTCTCATTTTACTGATAGGGAGATTGTAGATTGTATCAACTTCTCGCGAGTTAAAAATCCTTGTAATGTATGTCTCCTTCCAAGAACCAGTTTCACCATTAATAATTCTAGTCACTTTTGCATCTTATGGTAAACTGTAACGGGAGATTGTACTTTAGAAGAATAATGAATTGGTAATCACTTATCACCCCATATTTTCATATCTTTCTCATTTCCAACTCTCTATATCAAACCATTATGAAGTAAGTCCAAAGCAGTCCAAAGAGTACTTCTCCATATCATTGATGGATCATTCCCAATCTTAGCTTCCAACATAGTCTCATTTTTAAAATACTTTTCTTTCTTGATCTAAGTTATCAAAGAGGATTGATTAGAAAATAGCCTCCAACATTGTTTGCCCAACAAAGCATTATTGAAACTTTCAAGATCTCGAAATCCCAAGCCACCATTCTTCTTTGATTCACTCATTTTTTACCAGCTTATCCATTTAATCTTTTTCTCATCTTTTTTATGGCCCCACCAAAATTTGAAAATCATCGATGATATGTCCTTGCATAGCCTTTTAGGCAGTTTGAACACAGTCATTGGAAATATTAGAATTACTTGAATCACTGCCTTTAACAATACCTCTTTTCCTGCTTGTGAAAGAAAATTATTCATCTTATTCCACACCTTTTCTTTTATGCTTCTAAAAGTATTGAACTTTGATTTCCCCACCATGGTTGGTAAGCCAAAATACTTCTCATACTTCTCAAAATATGATTCCACAGGAGATACAAAAGAAGTTGCAGTGGCAAGAAAGGGTAAAATGATAAGTCATTTAATGTTTACGGATGACTTTGTTCTATTTCGCAGGGCCAACTTAAATGAATGGTACAAAATACAAAGATTGCTGGAAAGATATGGGGCTACATCGAGTCAATGCTTAAATAGACAACAAGCAAGCATTTTTTTAGTTCAAACACAGAAAAATTAATGCAGTAGCTGATTATTCAAGTGGCTGAAGTATCTCCGAGTGGTAACTCACTTCTCTTTGTCATAAGATCGTTTGGATGACATTAATTTATATATCTTATATATAATAAGTGTCAATAAGCAGGTCATGGTTTATCTTTTTTTTTCTTCCAATTTTTTCTTTCATTTGTGTTTCTTTTCTGTTTCTGTCCCTCAGCTCTGTTATTTATACTGATTTTGTCCCTACTTTTTTAATTGTTTTCCCTTTTCTTCCATCGGTTTGTTTTTGTTTTATTCATGATTTTACGTTTCTACCCCTCATTTCCATGAACGGTGCCTTTATATCAAAGGTCTGGTACACATTCTTTCCAAATATGTCCCTGCTTTTCTCATTCTTTCTTACGCTCAATCTATTACTTCTTCTTCTTTTACTCTTGATTTTATAACCAAATTTAATCCTTTTTACTTTTGGTTTTCCTTTACAGACTAACAATATTATCTTCTTACATTAAATCATACTAAACTATGATCTCTGAATTTTTGCACTATGATCAAATAGATCAAACGGATATACATGACAGAAAATAAAACCCAAATATACTTAACAATTTTATTCAAAAAAAAAAAAAAGACTCAACAATATCTTTGCATTTTTATAACTTCAGTAATAAAATCATGCTCATATACATAAAACCAAACCAAATTCAAACACAATTTTTAATACATTATCCATTCCGCAGCTTTTTCCTCACTTTTTCTTCCGTTTATAATAATATCGTTGGAATACTCTATGATTATAAAAATTGGTCACATGCATCTCAAAATTGTGACTTGATTCTTGTAAATTGTTATATTATAGTTATAAACATTATACATATCATGCGTATAATATGTATTGTAAACAAGAAAAAAATTCTAAAAATATAGACATAAATTTGTCATTTTATAGTTAAAGTTTCTATGTTATGGTTATCAATATTTTGCACAACATATGTTATATTTTTTATGATCAGAAATAAAATTTTAAAATATAGATGAAACTCTATCCATTGATATTTTAAATTAAGAAATTATATGAATTTAAATTGTCATTTTGTTATTCATTGTGGATTGATAGTAGCAAATTTTTCATATTTTTTCAATTAGGCACACGTGCACGTGTCTGCCCTTACTAGTATATATATAAATATATATATATATATATATGAGCTTCAACAAATAATTAATTTACAAAAACATGGCTGTCTATATTGAATGAATTTTTAAAATACACTTTCGAGAAAAGAAAATTCTTTTAAAATATAACGATTAGGAAAACACCAAGTTTTAAAACTATGATTGCTTGAAAAAAAAAGTAAATAAAGAATATTTTAGTTAAATGTTGAAAAAGTAGGATATGAGAAATGATATTTACAGTTTTGGACTCCATAAATTTGCTTTCAAGCCAAATATTGGCTAAATCCCATAAAAAGAACCAAATTCCATAAAATAAGATTTTCTACTAATTAAAATAGGATGAATTCCATTATTTATTAAAAGGATGTTGTGATTGGCTATGCTTAATCTCAATACAAAAACACCTAGAGAAGAGTTGAAATTAGAGAAAATATTCCCCCATAAAATATTGATTTTCTTTAGATCATAATGTATCCATAAGAACAAAATTATCTCTATTTCATTTCAAATGAATGGTAATATAGAATTTATTTACTGTGGTAAATAAATATTTTATACTGCATGAATATTACCCGTTTTTAAATAAAATGATGATGATTTTTATCCCATATCATGATTTAAGATTACGCATTCCAAATATTTTTCATTCAATCATACCATGGGTTGAGAGTGCTTCTTTTGGAATGTGCAATTTGTGGTACTAATAGTTTGAGATCCAAGACCCTAAAGTATAAGACAATTTATTTTTTCCTAATTGAAATGAAAAACTCTATACGCCACATTACATCTCACTATGTAAGATGTGATACATACATCATCACCAATGGTGATATATGTGTTATATTATAGAATGAAAATGAGATGAAAATGTAGTGTATTATTAATAGGGTTGTAATCAGTCTGGTCCAGTCATGTAGGGATCATGGACCGAAAATTTCATTCCACCATTTTTGCCAGACCAGACCGTTAGCTATCGATCTAGTTGGTCCATGAACATTTTTTTCCTCTTTTTTATTTTTTTGATCGAAAAATTAATACAAAAAATTAATTTAGTAAAATTAAATTACAGATTGATAGAACCAATATATTTGTTGCAACATATTGATTCTTTAGTGTCAATATAGCTCGGTTTGTCATTTGGATTAAATTTTTTAAATAATTACAAATATTTTCATAAATGACATCTATCAAGCAATTTAAAGAGTCAACATCATTGTTATAGGGAATAAACATCTCTTTTGGAATTTTGATCTTTTCATCAATAATTGTTGGTAATGTCTTGTTACCAACTTCAATTAAATAATGTGAGAAGTAAAGATCTAATATAGATCTCATATTTTCAGTTAATTTGATTTTCTTTAAAGTAGGTCATAAATATGAAGAATCTAAAGTTGCATCAATTTGTTCTTGTCTTGTTTCTTTGCAAATCACAAGTAAAACTTGATGAAAATTTCTACCAAATACAACAACTTTGCCACCAAATGATAATTTTGTATCATTTATATCTTGTAGCATCTTATCTAATGCCTCAATAGATTGTTTTCTAGACATAGGCACTTCATCTCATGTAATTAATCTCACAACACGTAATAGTTTAGCAAGAGTTCTTTGTTTGCTAACATTAAATGTGCTAGTTTAGCAATAATTGTCGTGCATTTTTATCAATTTGATTAGTTGAGAAAAATTCAGTTAGCATCGATTTTGTTGATGAATTCGAACTTAAAACATTGTTCAAATTTTCATGTGGACAAAAAGTTACTAAATGCTGATCTTCAAGATGTAGAAGTAAACTGTAGACCGACGGATACATTTCATTAAGTGTGAAATTATATTTTTCCACATAACTACAGGTGGAGTAATCCATCAACCTGATTGAAATTGTTGGATCTCATCAATTTCTTGATTTTGTTGTTCACCAACTAAACTGGAAGCAATATGATCATGTCATTTGTATATTTACTTGTAAAGATATTTAACTAACTTAATTGCAGAATAAATCTCAACGTTGATGTGGCAATTCAATTTGAAAATAAGATATGGATTATATGGTACTACCCAACGGTTATCTAAATCTTTTCCTCTAACTTTAGTAGTTATTCCATTATCAGGACGTTTATATAATGGAAAGCAGTCAATCCCAACAGTTGTGCTAGATGCAAATTATTTAGGATATTGATTCTTACAAGTACCATTTTTTTCATACATACATTAGTTGAATTTAGTATTCCGCAAGGGTCATGCATCATATGTCTAATGACCATGTTATATAAATGCAAATTTTCTATTTTATTAGGTATTTTTATTGAAACAATTTCATCAAAAGATTTGAGAGCGTAAAATCTCCAATCTTTTTCTAGTATAATTAAGAAATGAGCATATAGAATACTCATTTTTTATGCTCAATTGTATAAACATATGCTGCAACTTTACCAAATATTTATCGCTTAAATAAGTCATCTTTCAAATCTTGTAGTTTTGCCCTAAATATGCATGCAATTAGATCAGAATGATTTTAGACTTCTTCTCATGAATTCAACTTATCTAAGATCTCTTTCCAACCTAGATTACACGTTATGGTTACAAAAATATCAAGTTTAACAAAACACTGTACTAAGGTCATTGCTTCTATACATCTTTTGCGCATGTCTCTTGAACCTCCGATAAAAGATGAATGTAAAATAATACGTTTTCCAATTTTTGAAGCATTAGTTTGTCCAATCGAAATGCTATCAACAATACTTTAACAGACCTAAAATCGAATTTCATATTATTTCGAATGAAAATAATCTAATCTTGAAGTTTCAATTTTAACATACATATCAACAATAAATTGTTGCAACAAACGACCAGATAACAACATAATAGATTTGTTTCCTTGTCTAATTTACAACTTGAAATAATAGTATCCATGGCATGAAATTGTTGGTTCCTTTCTTTTTTTCTTTAAATCTATAAAAGTTTTGGAGGGTAAATCACAAAGAGAAATATTTAAAATTTAAATATCAGAAAGTTAGAACATTAAAAATAATTTTGACCTTTTTCTTCTCTTCTAAATAATTCTTCTGTATTATTTGATTGTTGCAGATGAACTGATGTTGAAGTTTTAGCAATTAGTAATATTATTCATCTTTTCACCCTTTCTATGCCTTGATGCCAACTAAAATCACTAAGAGGAAATAATAATAAATATTGAAGTCGATCATAACAACCAAAATAATATTGAAAAATATGACTTCCACCTTTATGGTTAAAAACTAAAATATTTCGTCCTTATTTTCATTCATAATCATCATTTTCAATCTAAATAACAGCAACTTGTGACATCAATGGAGTGTTATATACACGCTGATCTAAACCAACGTATGACCTTATATAAATTATATGATTTTCTAAATATGGAATATCACCCAGACTTTGAAAGAAACCAGAGTAGGGATTAACATCGAGTATATTCATGAGTTAAGCAATAATAGATGAATCTAATCTTCTTGAGTCATTAACATAATTTTCTAATTCGTGTTTATTGTCGTAAAAATATAACTGTAAGTAGGACGACCGTCTATCTTCAGAGAGTAAATCATTAATGTAATGATAGATCTGTCTTTGAGCTCTGAATGTATAAATTCATTTATTTCTTCTACATAAGTTCCTATTAAATTTGATTTCAAATGATGTAAAAATAAATTTGTTATTGTATATGTAAACATATATGCAAAATTTTATGGCTTTAGTCGAGTTAGAAGTAAATAGTTAATAAAAAAAAGTAGATCATGAACATCATTGCTAACTAATTAGATTGTTCCATCAGTACAATAGAAATCGGTTGTTTCATGATGAAATTTTTTTACTTTATAATATTTACATAATGACACTGATGGTAAGCAATTTGCCTCAAAGTCTACAGTCTGTAGCACTTGTCTAAAACCAACGGACATCTCATGCTGCTTTTCTATAATATAAAAGAAGTATACACAAACTAATTGAGCTAATATTTGAGGCAAATTTCAAATTTTTTTTTTAAAACAAATCATCAAGTAGGAAGGAACAAATGGAATAAACTTAATGTAAAGTTACAAGGAGCAGCTCCCTTACAAAGTACACATTAGAAAAAGAAGAGACAATAATTTTAGAAAAAAGCTATTTTGCCTTCTCACTTTGACCACTTCATTTGACTGGTGGTCAATTTTTTTTTTTTTTAGTGATTAAGGAAATGATTTTAAGTGTATTGGTGTATTTTTTTATTTTTTAAAAATATTTAAATGTATTAAAAAAATGTGAAAAGAAAAGAGAAAAAAAAAAACCGCCCAGCGATAAAAGTGGGGCAGCAGAGTAGTCACACTCATAATTGTATGGTTATATTTCTTAAATAACACTATATTAACATATTAAGAATAATAACATATGTAATAATTAAATTCAATATTTATAGAATCCAAAATTGAAGGAAATAAAACGCTGCATCAAATAAGATTTCTTATTAATAGTGTTATCAATATCAGATTTGTTATTAATATAAGAATTTTTGTTGAACGATTTTTTATTGAAAAATTAATATGGAATTTTGGAAATATCAGATTTGTTATTAAACGATTTAATTTATCCAACAATCAAAAAAATATTTACATTTCGAAATGATATATCTAAAGAAATCATTAAGTCAAAATCATTAATAAAAGAAAAAAATTATATATAAATAACTCAAAATAGAAGCAAATAAGTATTGTATAAGATTAAAAGAGAAGAGTATAGTCCAATTGGTAAACTCACACTTATTTCTAATATTATTTATTTCTCACCTAAAGAGCAAAAGAAATTAATTTATTTTTAAAAAAATTGTAGTAATTTTTCATAAAGTGTGTTGGTCTGTAGAGTCCAAAAAGAACCACAAAAACCCAGCCCACCCATTTCCTCCTGCGACGCCGTTTAAAGAAAGTACTAAACCCTAATTGTGTTTTTATTCATCTCCTTCCCCTTTTTCAGCTGCTGCGCCCAGACCTTCATTTCTCAACATCCTCTCTCCTTTTCTCTCTCTCTGTTAATTACTCTCTGCGCCGACAGCCTCACCACTTTGTCACAAAACTCTCTCTCTCTCTCTCTCTCTCTCTCTCCGAAGACTCCATCTTCCAGATCTCTCTCGCTTTCTCTCTGTTTTTCTCTCCGTTAATGAACGAGACTACCTCTTCTCTTCTCGGGTTGCCGTCTCGCCAAGCTTCGACGAAAAACAACTACCACGTTGTTACTCTGCCGGTCTTAAACCTCTGTTCCGTCAAGTTTCGACGACAACCAACCGCAAACGTCCAGAAAATTCAACACACACGACGAAAACAGCTGCCGTCGCAGTTCACTCTAACCATTTCTGGGATCTGCTGAGTGTTTCTTTACAGACTGTAAGCATTTGTGAGATCTGCTGAGTGTTTCTTTACAGATTGTGTTTGGATCTATTTGTTTATTTTCAATATGTTATTCTCAATACAGCAACCCAACGATATAAACCATCCCTTCCTCATTACATCATAACAATTTCACAACAGGTTTCTAACATATCTATTCAATTTTAGAGATTATTTTCAATTTTACACCAATCACAATCTGTTTTTTGTTTACAGATTGTATTTTCAAGTTTTTTTTTTATCTTCAATTTCTACAACTTTAATTTAAAAAAAAAAGCCCAAATAAGATGAGTGGAACTTATATAAGCTTTCTTCACAAGCCTAAACCAGGTCGAGCTCATGCGAATCTGGTTAGTTTAGTGTTTAAACCAAGTTTGTTTTTCAAGAACGAATAATTTATTAAACGAGACAAGTTTGAACCTTTTATTAACGACTCGGTTCAGGCAAGTAATTAGCCTTTTTGTCTCTCAATTCAATTCTCTGCTTGGACTTGCTAAAAAAAATCAATTGTTTGTTTTTCCTTCTCAAATATATCGGCTGAGGGGACTTTGATTTCAAGGTTAAATTAATTCTTTTGTCACATTGTATATTTCTAGGATGGGCTGGATTTATTGTGAATAGAGCATTAAGAGTATAAATTTTGTTCTTGTCCATGATGGTGATTTCCAATTCTCTGTGTCCTCAATATCTGAGAGTTTCCTCTGGAGGTCGTCTTTGCATTCCTAGTAATAGGTACAGTTGGGGCAACCGTAAGAAGCAGACCCTTCGTCTTGTTTGTGCTTCTGCTGATAAACCACCGGTGAAAGACCTTTGTGTTGAATCCAAGGTACCCTACTAACTTAATGTAAAGCTATTGTTGTTTTGTTTGCATTTTCTTGTACATTAATCATTTGTTTGTATTTCAAATTGCGATTCTCATTGGCTGTTGAAATAGGAGAGTTGGTAAGGTTTGCTATGTGGCTTATGTGTGAACTAAATGTGTTTGTGCAGAGTTTTATATTGACTTGGGTAAACTTCTCGTGCTTATTCATTTGAAATATTCAGTTGGTGTCATTTCTTAGTAAAACATGATGAAGGCCTAATCAGGCTAACTTTTGGATAAATGAACTACTAGCTTCAAAAAAAGACTTATGGATTTGCAGCCTATGCAGGGCTTAGCCTGTGGTGGCTAATAAAGACGACTTGCTTTGATATTCCTGAACTAGAGCCTTGGCATAAGTTGTCTACCAGAATCCTCTAGGAACCTTAAGCATCTAATCATTTAATCTGTAAATAAATCTTTCCAAGTGTATGTTAATTGTGGAGGGGGGCAACCTTGTTGCAACATGGTTATGTATATCATGAAGCTCAATTAAACCATACGTTGTGAGGCTTTAAAAATGTGGCCACCTTGGTAGAGATTTAATACATGCCTTGAAAACTGAAGTCAAACAAGGAAATCTGGTGGAGGTGTTTCCCATTCAGATGATAAACACCTCTTGAAGCTGACTGCCATTGCTTGATTATATGTTTTAATTGTAATGCAAGCCACCTCAAGACTCCATGCTTCCCGTAAAAAAGGACTTTGAATCGTAACATCCCCTTCCCTCACACCTTCCGAAACATAATGTGATTACAACAATATATCTATATAACTAATGTTATAGTGCATGAATGATTGCCTCTATAGCTTTTCAGACAAATGCTTGTTATGTGAGTATTTTGGTATTTATCAATGCACCAACATTAATTGTCTTTTGTTGTGATGAAGATGATAGATGTGTGTGCATGCACGGGTCCATGTGCACATCCCTGTCTTAATGTTTCTTTAGCTATCAGTCCCTACACCTTGTCTGATTCTAAACCGTTTTATGGTAACATTAACCAGACATGGTTGGGTCAATACTATTAGTCATAGTAATTTGGACCTTTACGTGTCCAACAAGGAAGAAAAGGAACGACACATGGTTCAAGAAAAGGAACAAGAAGTTGAACCACTTGTTCTGTTGGGTTTGTCTTTAAGAAAGAAAGAGAAAAGTATAATAACAGAGCAGAGAAGAAAAGAAGCCAGAAGAGATAAGAGAAGAAGAAGGCAAAGAGAAAGAGGGGGGGTTGGAAGAGTGGTGGCTGTAACAAGCGGTTAATTGTTCATCTCCAAAAACTGCCCCCAATGTTTCATTACAAGCCTTTAAATAGTGTATAACACAAACCCTAAATAAACCCTAGAAAGTATATGGGCTAAAGCCCAAGCCGATTAATACAAACCGAAATAAAATAAATAAAACATAAGTAAAATAACAATAATAGGAGATGTCCTCATCAGGTCAGGAGTAACCGGATCAGTTTTTGGCATGATTTATGGTGTGGAGATGTGGCCTTGAAGATTGCTTTCCCTTCTCTCTTTAGAAGTGCTTCGGATAAAGGCGATTCTGTAGCTGATTACATGAGCAACACTGCTGGTTTTATTCAGTGGTCAGTAAGTTTTATTAGAGATGCCCACGATTGGGAGGTGGGGGCAATCACTGATTTTTACATCTTGCTCTATGCATTAAATTTAAAATCTGAAGGGGAGGATAGATTAATCTGGAATCAGCTTGGTAATAAGAAAGTTTTGGTTAGATCTTTGTACAAAGTCTTGGTGCCACATCCTTCTAGTTGTTTTTTCCCTTGGAAAAATATTTGGAGATGCAAAGTGCCTCTAAAGGTCCAATTCTTCAGGTGGTTGGCTTCTCATGGGAAAATCCTTGCTATTGATAAGCTGAGAAAGCGTGGTATTGTTGCAATGGATTGGTGATTTATGTGCAATAGGTGTGGAGAATCGGCGGGTCACCTTCTTCATTGTGATGCATCGAGGGCTTTTTGGGACGAGGTCTTTGTCAACTTGGCATTGCTTGGGTGATGCCTAAGAGTGTGGGTAATCTTTTGGCCTGTTGGAGAGAGATTCATGGAAATCGTCAAATAGCAGTTGTTTGGAAGATGATTCCTCTGTCTTATATGGTGTATTTGGAACGAGAGGAATGGTCTCTGTTTTGACAATAGAGAACGCTCAGTGGATGGGATTAGGGCTTTCTTTTCTCATACCATGTTGCTTTGGGCTTCGGTTATTGTAATGGATGGTTTTAGTTCCAATGACTTTCGTGCTGTTTTTCAGCTTTAACTAGTAATTAAGTGTTTTCTCTGGTATACTTCTTGTGTATTTGGGTTATGCCTAATTACGTGGTTTTAATAAATTTCTTACTTATATAAAAAAAAAGACATGGTAAAGGAACTGTTCCATGAACTTTATTTTTGTGTCACACTGTGAAGTATCCATTGCATAATTACTTGAATTCATGGTAACTACGAGTATTACCTTGGTAACTACGAGTATTACCTTCGTCCATGCATGTGGCTGGCTTTCTTATTATTATCTTTTTTATTTTGAATAAACCATTCTGATAATGTGTCGTAGGTTTCTTCCTATGAACCCGGAGGCATTATACTTGCATCCAGATTATTTGAATTTATTGCGTGTATGATATCTGTGTGTGAGTATCTTTGCCTCTTGTCTTTTTTCTTGTGTAATAAACCGTTCTAATAATGAGTCAGTCATAGGTTTCATCCTATGCATCTGTAGGCATTATACCTTTTCTTCTTATGGTGAAGATGATTCAAAGTTGACTTTTCCCTTCATGGCAAAGCGTAATGCTCCAATGGAAGACTCAAGTCATATGGACTATACTCCAAAATGACTAGTCAATAGTACAATTGAAGCCCCATTGGAACCATTATAAAGAGTAAAAACTTATTATTCTCACACAGTGTAGGATCCCATACACCACCTACCCTTATCCTTATCATATGTATCACACAAAGTCATAATAATGGACATTGATTCTATGACCCTCTTTCCTGTTAACTTAATCACACTGTTTTAGCTATACAAACATTATCCCCTCAATTTGGGTGAGAGTCACAATCTATGCTTGATCTTGGCTTCATGGCTCTGATTAACTTTAGTATCGTATGCTTTAAATATAAGCAGTTGAGATGACATGTCAATAAAATAGTGAGATGCTACTGATAAAAAAAATAGTGAGATGTAGGTTGAGTTCCCCTTGCAATTGATGGATAGAGAGGTTTTGTGATTTTAAAAAAGTGCATTCCCCTTGCAAGTGGCGAATGCCTTGGTCTTGGGGTATCACTCCCTTCAAGGTTCAACACCTCAGGGATGCAAACAATCCTTTGGGGCCACACTCCATGGTGAAAAGCCAGTGATTTAACTAGTTCTATGTAGGAAAACTTCCAAGGGTGTGGTGCACGGGAGCGAGATTTACTGTGCATGAGTGGGTCTGAAGGGCTCTGCCTTGGAGAGGTTCCCTGAGTTGAGGAAGTGCATTATACTGATGGTGGTTGGAGCTGTATAAGACCACCCCCTTATTTGCAGTTTAATATAAAAAGTTGAGGAAGTAAAGAGATTTATAACAGTAAAAATTCCACTCCTTTTTTAAAATCCGCTTATCCATTCATTATTTATTCTCAAATAAGGAGAAAACTTTGCATATCACATATAAATGAGAGTTTTACTAAATGGTATAATTTCAGGTTCAAACTTTGTTAGACAGTGTAAAATGGGATGAAAAAGGTTTGGCAGTGGCAATTGCTCAACATGTTGATACTGGAGCCATACTAATGCAAGGCTTTGCAAATCAAGATGCAGTCCTTACGACCATTTCCTCTCGGAAGGCAACATTTTTTAGCAGGTCACGGTCAACGTTATGGACGAAGGGAGAGAGCTCAAAGAATTTTATCAATATTCATGATATATTTCTTGACTGTGATCGTGACTCTGTATGTGTCGGAAGACTTTGAGTTGGAACATCCATTCACATTTATATTTTTTTAGTTTACCCAATACGTGAATCATCAGTCTCTTGGGTTTCTTAAACTTTAACCAATTATTTTTCAGATAATATACCTTGGGAAGCCTGATGGACCTACCTGTCATACAGGTTCAGAAACTTGTTATTACACATCAGTTTCTGACTTACAAGAACAGGTACAGGTTTTCACCGTCAACCATTTCATGTGTCATTGTCACATATCTATTAGCAAGACTTTTAGTGATTCAGATCATTTTTGGCAGGTTGAAGGAAGTAAATTGGCATTAACCACTCTGTACTCATTAGAGTCAACAATCTCCCAACGCAAAGTAGAACTAGCGGCAGCACAAAGCGGAAAACCCTCATGGACAAGACGGTTATTACTTGATAACCACCTTCTATGCTCAAAAATCAGGTAGAGCATTGGATTGTCAATTTGTTTTTAGTGGACACCTCTCTACTCTAAAATTAAAAAAACCTATAAAAATCAGAAGATCTTTAAGAATTTCAATTGTAGATTTTTATGGGTCTGAATTTTTCTTTGCAGGGAGGAGGCAAATGAGTTGTGTCAAACGCTGGAGGAGAACGAGGATAAGTCACGAACTGCCTCAGAGATGGCAGATGTCCTCTATCATGCCATGGTTCTCCTGGCAGTTAAAGATGTGAAGATAGAAGATGTTATGCAAGTTCTCCGGCAGAGATTTTCTCAGTCAGGTATCGAGGAAAAGAGCAGTCGGAGATCAGAAGGCTAGTCATGAGCTATTTAGGCTGCCCAGTCCTTGGGTTTAATAATCGAGTGCCCCCAGGACTTAGCGTTATCCCAGGCTCTTGCATCCTCACCTCAAGTTGCTGTAGTCTGGGAACTCTGGTTGGCTCTGGGTGAATTTGGCTTAAACCTTTCTGGTAAAGACAAATTTGTAACCCGTAGGGGTTGGCTCAAGTGGTAAAGCCCTTAGGCTTGGGGTGTGCTCTCCTTAGATCTAAGGTTCAAATTTTATTGGGTGCAAACAATCTCTTGGGGCCATCGGATTAGGGTATTTACCTCTTGAATTACCTGATATGCACTTGCGGAAAACTCTTTGTCAAGGACTTGTGCACTCTCGGGATTGGCGGGGACACTATTCCTGGACACCCAGTGCTATGCAGTCGGCTGATGTGGACTGTTGATGTGGCAATTGCTATTAATTTAAAAAAAAAAAAAACAAAAAACATTGTAGTGCATTTTGGATTCTATTCTTGCTTCTCATCGCCACTTCTCATCTTTTCTTTCTCTGGACTGGAATTTGATTTATGCTTCTCATCTTTGGCTAGAAAATTTCTTCAGCGATTTGTGTTGGCAATTGTATTTGGTCTGGTTTTCTTCGGTGATTTGTGCTTCTCATCTTCGGCCAGCTACAGTATTTGGCGATTTTTGCTTCTCATATTCTTGCTCTAGTAGTTCTCATCTTTGGTGATTTGAGTGTATTTTGAAACTTCTCTTACGTTGGTGCTTTGGTTTTCTTTGGCGATTTGTGGTCTTCAGCTCGGCAACTTGAACTGGTGTGGTCTTCGATAACTCGATGTTGTTTATTTTTAAGCGGGTTAGAGCTTGAGCTTCAAGTGGTTGAGTTCGTGTGGGTGATTTTTTCATTTTCGTGGGTTGATTCTTAGTAATTTTATTATGGTAAGGACTATTTTTTTTACTTGTTCATGATTTCGTGGGTTGCTTCTTACTTTAGGAACAATGTTGAGAAAATTTGTTGGTAGGAACTTCAACGTGGCACATTGGTTGAGTTTATTGAGGAAAAATGTGTTTGGACTTGTCAGCTTCTTCATAATACATGTGTAGATCTTGACAACTTGGTTAATACACTTAGAAGAACTTTGACAATTTATATAGAAACATATAAGGAAATGGGAATCCCTAATTATCGAGGACTAAGAAAGCAAATCATATAGAACTTTGAACTTGTTGGTCAATTTCAAGAATCTGTCAACACAGAGGAAGTCCTGATCACAATAGCAAATGTAGAGATATTAGGCCAAAAGCTCAACAGCTTCAGTTTCACTTGTTAGCATATTTAATCAAGTTGGTGTAATTAGAAATCAAAAGATGGAAGAGAATAAATAGTATTTCTAGGACCAACTGTTATATTTCCTATAAAATTAATAGGAAAGAAACAAACTTTATAAATGAAATATATTTAAAAACAATGTTGTTAATGTAAAAATAAGTGTGTTGGCATATTCTTATGAAAACTTTTGTAAAATTATGTTGTAACAAGTGTTGAAGTGTGTTAACGTGAAACAAGTGTTCAAATGCAATATTGGCAACGGAGTTTTGCAGCCACTAGAAACAACAAGAATTAATCACTGACCCAAAACCCCATTTCATATGAACCAAAATTATCAAAATATCTTGAAATGATGCAAGATTAGTCAATTTGATAAATTGTGTTTTGTTGAAAATAGGACATTTCATTTTATGTACTTGGGCTCTTGATTGCTTTAGAATTGACAACTTGGTTTGGCCATTGGTTTGGATATCGAACAACTTGTACAGGGTATTGGAAAAGGGAAAGAACACTCATCTCCGCTAACACCATCTAGCTCTAATCCCCCAACCTCAGTATGTTATTTTAGATTTCAAAAACTTATTGTAATGGGTATTCTCAATGTTTGTCATCTTAATTATCATTATTATTTTTATGTTAAGACATCCCTCAAACTGGTATAGTAAACTTTCTAAATTATATGCACAGTTACTATGAACTAGTTCCTACATAATCACCAGCTTTTCTGCCATACCCAGATGATAACCAATATCCAAGCAACATTTAGGTGGTTTTCAACTTCGTTTTTGTCTTTCATGTATAAGTTTGGGTTTTTTTGGAGTTTAATGTTTATTATTTTTCTTTGTTTTAAGCAAAATGCTGGTTACCAATTTCAATATAGGATGAGACCTCCAACTCCTCACATTGGTACAAGCTCCGCAACAAGCGTAAGAGTTGGTAAAGAGGATTCACTAGATTGTAGGGAAACTGAAGCGTCATATACTTCTTCTAGAGTTGATGAAGAAAGTAAAGAAGATAAACCAGATTCACGGGAAACTGATGGTGGCACTACCGGGTCACCACACTTAGTGCAAATGGATGGTGATGATATAATTGAGAAGCCAAAGTCGGGGATAAAGTTTAATTATTTTGAAGATTTATAGAGCTATTATAAGGATTATGCTAAGAAATATGGGTTTGGGATGATGACAAAAGGGAGTGGGAGGGGAGAGGTACGCCACCCCTGGTTGTGCCCGTGGATATAAATTTATTTATGATATAAATTAGATTCTGGAAATGAATGTGCAATATAACATTTATTTATGCTATAAGTCTGATTTTGGAAAGGAATGCACAAAACCATTGCATCCATTGATTATAATATAGCTATTTTACAACCAATTTAGTGCTTTTCATGCCACAAGCATAAGAGGCAAGATGCAACAAAAAAAGTCATCAACTATTACATTGCACTCACTAAACAGCCTAAGCTATAACAGTCCCCAACTATTACACTGCACTTACTAAACAACCTAAGCTATAACATAAAACCACTACCAAGTCAGTAAGTAGCCACAAACAATAACTACAAAAGCCTAATACGCCCGGAGAAGTCTCCGCGAACGTCTTATTCCATCTTTTTGCTCAAGAAGCATCTCTGATTCTCTGTCTTCTTCAAAAACTCCTCATGTCTACCATCTTGTACCATCTCTCTTTTCTCAATCTCATTCGCCCTGTTACAAAGCTCAATCTCCCTCTTCTCAATATCATGGAGTCTCTTCTCGACCTCTTCCTCATTCCTTAACAGTTCATTTGTCTTTCTTGTAGATCCAGCTCTATGTATTGATCACTATCTTCTCACTTGAAATACTTGCAGTATGGTAATCCCTGATATTTGCAAACATATATAAATGTTGTTAGATATACGTAATATTAATCAATTTATTTTAAAGTTACATTACAAGTCATGTAGTTACTTTTGTGTTATACTTTGGACACCTTAGGAATAGTCGTCTTGGATTTTTTGTAGTACTTGAATATCTCAATGTAGCTTTAAGGTCACAGAAACAGAATGCTTGACCCAAAGTACGTATACCGGAGGATGAAGTAGACAGAGTTGATGACGACATTCTTATATGAACCAGAAGCACAATGTAAAGGCACACAAATGAAAAGACATACATTCCATACATGTTCTAAGTATGCATTATGAACGAGACCACTTCTAAAGCACATCAAAGTAGGTGGACAACGCCAAAATCTTGCCCTAATCTCTTTCATTCAGACAACTAATTTTCTAAGCCAAGTATTAGCTTTTGTTGTATACAATTAAACAAACTCGATCATCAAATAGTGGCCACACATATAGTTCCATGAAGACAAACCTATCTTTATATTTGGAATTATATTTTGTCATTTCAATTTCCACAATTATCATGCAAAAACTTGTCCAAAAGAAAAAAAAAAAAAAAAAAGCTAATCATTATGCAAAGAAAACAACAATGAAGTTCTTTATGAATGTACATTTTCTTCTCCCCTTGGTGCAAGCTTCTCCTAGGCAAACTCTATAGCCTCTTCTACTTTCACATTCCAAATTAATTCTATCAACCTTTGTTGTTGAAGATGGAAAAACAACTGTGGATTGGTATGCAATATCTGCATATAAATTTTCACATGATAAACAATTAATTTAGAAAAACCAGAAGAACAAGTAATTTCCAGCCATCAAGACTCCATTATGATTCATTAGTTGCTTTCAATTCAAGTGGCTATGCAAGTTGCTATCTTCTTTTGTATAAACATAAAACTTTACCAAATTAAGTCAAGTCAATACACTATTTATTATCTTTGGAGGTAAGTAGATAAGTAAATTAGATAATATCAAACACGAAACCTATGATCAATGACTAGAACCTGTTTTCAAAAAAAAAAAAAAAGAAATATTAATCAACAAACATCAACAAATCCATAGAGAAAATGAAATAAGCCTAATTTAGGCTTTGCAAGAATATTTGAGAAAATGGTCGACATTGATATATATGTATATGTATATATATATTAAACAAATATAAGAGGGTACATTAAGAAATATCAAAACAATCCACAGAGAAGCATCTTGAATTCTACAGAGAAACCTCCTTCATAGAAATTTCAGCTAAATTTAATATCTAAGCACTTGATACAACACAAAATAAGTACTAAAATCCTATGTAAATCAGAACCTTAGCTTTCATGAAAAATTCTTGTGAAAAGTAACAAAAACCCACCAGCCAAATCCCATGTTTCCAAGGAATGAGACACCAAATCCAGAGCTAATCTTCGGCGAAAATACATATGCAATATTAACATATAAAACTATATAAGGTTTGAAATTCAAAAAAAATATATTGCAAGAGTTTGAAGAAATTGCTTGCCTTCAGGATAACTGGGAAGGGGGCTAGGGTTAGGTCTAACTGGTTTCGGGATGAATGGAATTGGGGTGGGCTATGTAGGGTTCGAGATAAGGAAACTGAGGAAGACGACGTAACGCTGTGGTTGAAGATGAAGGCGGCGGCAATTTGTGGTCTCAGACTTCCATTAGTTGACTGAGGGAGGGAGGGCAACGGGTTCGAAGGGAGGGACCGTGCCGTCGAGGTTTCTTCGGTGCTTCTAGCGGTTGTTGACTCGTGGTCTTCAACGGGATGCACAACTTCGTGGAAGGATCGAGAGATGGAGTTCTTGAGATAGAGAAGAAACACAGAGAGGGAGGGAATGAAATGGAAAAAAAAAAAAAAAATTTGAGGGAAGCTCGTGGAGTGAAACGGTACGTTTCCAATTTGCCACATCAGCAATCGCTTACGTGGGGTTTGCTCGAGTCAACTGAATGTAGAATTTTTCTTACTCATATTGCTTTGGGTGAATCGCTCATTCTCATCCCTTGTATCCGGCCATTTATTTTTCACCATCAACCGAGGTTTCTTTGCAATTATGGAGTCCTTTTGTGCCCTGATAACTTGCCCCTCTACATTTTTCCACGAAAAATTTATTTATTACCTTGCTTATTGATGCACTAAATAAACTAGCGATGTAGAAAATTAGCTTAACTTCTTCCTGCAAATTTTGTAATTTTGTTGGCATCACAAGATTTGGTTTGCAAAAAAAAAAAAAAAAAAAGATTAAATTAAATTAATTATGTCACGTAACAAATAATGTACAGGAATCGGAATATGCTGCAAATAGCAAAAGCAGAACTCTTAGGTCTTATTTAGTTACACAGATGAGATAAGATAAAAAATATATAAATAATAATGAGATAGTTTATGAATAATAGTGAAATGATTTGAGTTTAAGATGTTTTATGTGATTTTAGAAAATGATAAAAAAAAAAGTTGAATAAAATTATTATGAAATCAAATATTATTAAAATATAATTTTTATTTCGAAATTTTAAAAAGTTGAATTATTTTTTATGTTTTACTTGAAAGTTAAGAAAATTTGTAATGATTAGATAATGATTAGATAAAAAAATTAAAAAATTAAAAAATATTTATATTTAAATGTAAATGATATAAAATAAGATGATTTGGAACTTAATAACTCTATGAATATGGAAACCCAGATGAAAATGTCTATTTACAGAAAAAGTGCTCCACTTCACTGAGAGCCAGAGAATACAACAAATGATAATGCCTAATTGATAACATTTCAAATGCTAAATTAACGATAAGAAATACTCAAAAGATTTATCTAATCCTACGAACTATCAAATTGGTCACGGGCTTAGACACTGACACTTGGCTCCCTCCTAATTATCTCTGTATGGAGTCATAAATGATCAATAACTGCAACAAACATTCAAACCTAACGCCCCTGCAAAGACAGCGCAACAAATATCTGTAAATCTACGAATTGAACTTTATTAATACGTTAAATTTATTTTATAATTTAATTTATTATATTAAATTACGTTAATTTATAAATTTATTTTGATGAAATTTTTATCAAGTTAAAATATTTTTCCTTTTAAATTAAAACCTTATTTAGATTTAAAAATTATTTCAACTTATTTTATCTAATTATTATAATTTTTTTAAATTTTTAAATAAAATATAATAAATAATTAAATTTTTTTAAATCTTAAAATAAAAATAATATTAAAATAATATTTTAATAATATTTTATTTAATTTTTATCTTTTATCTCATCTTATGTAAACTTAACTCAGTATCGAACAAAGAGTAATAATTAAACATAACTTTCTTAATCTCTATATATCATATTTTTTTAAAATTTATTTGAATTTATTTTTTTAAATTAATTTAATTTTTTTATTTATTATTTATATATTAAATATTTGATAAAAAATAATAAAAATTAAAAAAAATATTATGCGTAAAGATTTTATGAATAATAAAAAGTTGTGTATATTTTCTCTTCCAACAAGACAAACAATTATAGAAACCCCTTATGATCTCACACTCTGAAATAGACAAGAAAGAGACTACTGCGGGCACCTACGTAGGTGGTACTTTCGTGAAGAAATGTGGCACAATATCTACCATCTGTTAGAATAGCCTAACCCATAGCTCACGTGGCCACCATCTGCATCGGTCATTCAACCTACCCCCATTCCCTCCTATAAAAACTCACATAAATATTGTTCAAACTATTCACGAATACTATTCCCATAATTAACAAGTGCGTACGTACGAACCTTGCTATATATATATATATATTTATATATACAGAAATCAAGAAACTAGGACCGAGCAAGAGGCATGGCGTCCATGGAGGAAATCCGAAAGGCTCAGCGAGCACAGGGTCCAGCCAACATTTTAGCCATTGGCACAGCCACTCCCTCAAACTGCGTCTCTCAAGCTGACTATCCTGACTTTTACTTCAGGATCACAAAGAGCGAACACATGACCGAGCTGAAAGAGAAGTTCAAACGCATGTGTATGTGTCCACATGCATCTATATATAATTAGATTATTATAAGAGATATGCATATATATATATATATATAGACGTAATTCTCATAATCATCTCACTATTAATTCTATCATATATATATTGAAAAAACTCGCACTAGCTAACACAGAACAATTTTGAGCTATATATTAACAGGTGACAAATCGATGATAAAGAAGCGTTACATGTACTTGACTGAAGAAATTCTGAAGGAAAATCCCAATATGTGTGCGTACATGGCTCCTTCTCTAGACGCACGTCAAGACATAGTAGTTTTGGAGGTGCCCAAGCTGGGAAAGGAAGCGGCATCGAAGGCAATCAAGGAATGGGGCCAGCCCAAATCTCGCATCACCCACCTCGTTTTCTGCACAACCTCCGGCGTGGACATGCCCGGTGCCGATTACCAACTCACCAAGCTCCTCGGCCTTCGGCCCTCCGTGAAGCGTTACATGATGTATCAGCAGGGCTGCTTCGCCGGCGGCACTGTGCTCCGACTCGCCAAAGATTTGGCCGAGAACAACAGAGGTGCACGTGTTCTCGTGGTCTGCTCTGAAATCACCGCCGTCACTTTCCGCGGCCCCTCCGATTCGCACCTGGACTCTCTGGTCGGCCAGGCCCTCTTCGGTGACGGCGCTGCTGCTCTCATTGTCGGCTCAGACCCCGATACATCTGTTGAACGTCCACTATACCAACTCGTGTCGGCAGCACAGACAATCCTACCTGACTCCGACGGTGCAATCGACGGACACCTAAGAGAAGTTGGCCTCACTTTTCACTTGCTGAAGGATGTGCCCGGATTAATATCAAAGAACATCGAGAAGAGCTTGGTGGAAGCTTTTACTCCGATCGGGATAAGTGATTGGAACTCACTATTCTGGATAGCACATCCAGGAGGGCCAGCCATTCTCGACCAGGTGGAGGCCAAACTCGGACTGAAAGAAGAGAAAATGAGAGCAACAAGACAGGTTCTGAGCGAGTATGGGAACATGTCGAGCGCATGCGTGCTGTTCATATTGGACGAGATGAGAAAGAAGTCGGCGAAGGAAGGAAAGGCAACGACAGGTGAAGGTCTGGAGTGGGGTGTTCTCTTTGGGTTTGGACCGGGTTTGACGGTCGAGACGATTGTGCTGCACAGTGTCAATATCTAAGCGCGCGCTCCAGTCCGGCCCAGACCGTGCATGGGTAGTTCCGAATATGCTTGTATATTGGAACTTGGAAGAAGAATATTCATATCGGAATAATTTTAAGTACTACTGAATTCGTTGCCATATTAATATTCATCGAGTGTGCTTAGGCGTAGGAATATGCATGTGTATGCCTCATGTAAGGGATTTGTTTTCCGAATAAAAGTATCAAATTTCAATGATCATATAAATATATATATTATATATATAATTAAAATAAAGAAAAGATATTTTCAACCGTGAATTGTACAACTGTTGCGTAATTATTTTAAAAAAATGAATTAAATATAAGTCTCACATGAAAAAAAATTAATTTTTTAATAATAGACTCTATTTTTTTTTAAAACAATTATGCGGCGTTTACGCATTTCACGATTGTATATAAAATTACTTATTAAAATGAGTTATTATATTCTTAACTGGTATACATATAGAACATATCTAATAAATAAAATATTTATATGTCATAATTTAATTTGAAAGTGATATTTTAAAATTTAAATTTTATAAATGAAATCTTACGCATGAATGGATTTAAAAGTAAAATAACTCAAAAATTAGTGTTTATAATTTTTATATTGTACAAAAATATATAAGAAATATTTGAAATGAGAAGGATAAGAAAGAGAATTAGCCAAGAGATGGACAAACCTTAAAAGACTATTTTTATTACTAACGGTGAATTAAATACAAAGGATAAGTTTTTATTTATAGAAGAATTACTTATAATTAAGAAAAAGTCAATATTTTGATAATTATGAGACAAGAGAAATGATTTGTATAAGTCTTAAATAGACAAATTATATACAAATCCTTGTAAAAAAGTAGATCCTACCTTAAAAAAATGTAAAAAAAATTATTCTTTATTAGTGAGACCTAATTTTTTATAAAAGATTTGTATGAAATTTGTCTATTTTAAACTTGTATCTACCATTACTCGTTCATGTGGTTACCGGTGCAGTTACATTCAGACTATTAACCCCTTTTTTTTACAATGACCACTATTAAACTATATATTATAATTAATTTCCGTTTTTCTTATACCTATAAATTATCATCTCATGATTTACAATTTTATTTATTTATTTTGAATTGGGTTAATTTCTTACGACGTCAACTAATCGGTTAATTATAAATTCTTCCTAAAATTATTAAAATCACGAGTAATTTGATGAGGAGGTAAAATGTGATTTTTTCATCGTTTGAATCCATGAATATTTCTCGACTCTTTTATTCTTTCTTATTTATTATTTTTTATGTATTTCAATTCAAGTTTGTAATTTTTTTTTTAAATATTATCTTTTCAAACCATTATCTCTATGTTTTTATATATATTTAATAATATTTTAATAATATTTTATTCAACTTTTAACTTTCATTTCAATTCATTTCATCTCAAATTATTTCACACCTATATATATATACACACACAAATATATACATGATACAATGACATACTTACACACATAATATATATATATGTATATAGTTAATATCAAAACGATACAACAAAACATATTAGTATTAAAATATTATATTCTAATACTTAAATTGAAATGATCATTGGATGAGAATTTAAAATATTGGTGCAAATGACAATGAATATTTTATCTACAGCTAATTATTGGCACCGATCGCAAGGCTTGGATCCGGTCACTGTTGGAAGTATTAATGCTTTGGACGTGGGACACTAGGGCCTATTTACTGGTTATGCAAATAAAATTACGCCATCTTATTTTATTTTATATAATTATTATAATTTTTTTTAGATCTTATATAAAATATAATAAATAATTTAAATTTTAAAATTTTAAAATTTTAAAATTTAAAATATAAATAATATTAATAAATAATATTTTAATAATATTTTATTTAATTTTTAACTTCTATCTTATTTAATTATATAATTAATCGAAGCTAATGGTTATGGGTAGGGGCGGGCTCCGACTCCAACGGGAGTCGGAGTTGTCGTTTCCGACCTCCGACTCCGACAAAAGTCGGAGTCGAATTGCCCCTCTGACTCCAACTCCGAACTTAGTTGGAGTCCGATTCCGATCGGAGGTCGGAGCTCCGAACTCCGATCGGAACTCCGAACGGAGGTCGGAGCTCCGACCTCCGATCAGAGTTCGGAGGGAGTTCCGAACGGAGGTCGGAGCTCCGACTCCGAATTAAATTTCCGAACTCAATAAATAAATAAATTTCTAGTTGTTGTTTTCTGTTCTTTTTTTTATTATTATTTAAATTTTGTTGTTCAATTTCGTTTCAGATAGTGAGCAACATATATATTTTTTTTAAAAGTGAACCATCTACAAATATTTGGTTTATTCAAGAGTTTTCAATAATTTAAATATTCCTTCTGATTTTGTTACTGAATTTTAATTATATCTTTAATTTGTTTTATGTCCGCCTGAAATTTAGCATTAAAAGTGCTCATGACTCATGAGTTGAAAATTACATAATTTAAAATTTTATAGAAAAGAATGATGGTACGATTTTATATAATTCGATTAATTTCAGTTGGATAATAAATTATAAATGTTTGAGAGAGGATGGATAAGTACTAATAGAAATTATAGAATAAAGAATACTTATCCCACGTCTTTGCTCGGGATAAAACTACATAAATATAACTATATAAATAGTTTAAAAAGTAAATAACATGTATGATGTAGCCATAAGTTATAACAGTCTCATTTATAACGTAATAACAATATGACTCAGCCTTAAAATATAACTACATAAAAATTAAACACGGATTTCACTCAAATGCTTTTTGTTCCATTGGTCATGCTTGAAATGAAGATAGAAAGTAGCAATCAATAGATGAAAAAAAATTGATAATAAAAAATTGAATACGGTAAAAGAATAATTTGATTCTTACCAAGAAAGGAGGTTCTCTCAACTCCATCCCAACTCTCAAGTAGCGTCCGTTCCAGACTCTCAATTATCGGTAATTATGTTAGGGTTCACAATTAAATCTATAAAATCATAAAAAGTAGAAGTTAGAAACATTAAAAATAATTAAATCATCATTTAAAAGCATATAAATTTACCCAATTCAAGCCTATAGCTCTCAGTATCAACGCCAACGGTATCTAATCCAATGTGTGTTTCACTTATCCAATTCTGTGTGCAAACGAGGGCCTCCAAGGTTGACGGTGACAATGAACTCCGATAAGCATCCAACACGCGACCTCCAGTGTTAAATGCCGACTCTGAGGCAACTGTAGTGACAGGAATGGCTAACACATCTCGGGCCACACGGGAAAGGACTGGATACTTGGTGGAATTAACTTTCTACCAAGTTAATAACTGAAATACATCACTAGGTGCCTCGACAGCTTCCATAAAATATCGTTCAACCTCAGATGTACAATGCATAATATTCCTTGTTGACATGAGTTGATGATACTGCCGTATAATACGATTGCCTCTAACCCCTACAGATGGGTCAGTATCACCTGAGGAAACTGTCGATCCTGTTGGCCTCGAATGTGAGGAGCTACCAATTGTGGATGAAGGCTGAGCACTAGTACTGTAGTGATTATATGAGTCATCAACATCACTTTTTAGCAATCTAATAAACTCTGCAGCCTTCACTGCCCCGAGGACGGAATTTACCCAAAATTCTAGAACAGCCAACTTAACTCGGGGGTCAAGGATCACAGCCACAAATAGCAATCTATTTATCTTCTCAATATTCCCCCAATATTTATCATATTTGATTTTCATCCTCGTAGCCATAGCAGATAACAATCCAGCAGAGTCAGTACAACTATTTTCCAACTGGAAGTGAAGCTCCGAGAGCTCGCTGAAAAATGAGTTCGCAGTCGTATATTTGGATCCAGATAGCCGCATGGTTATCTCATAAAAAGTTCTTAAAAATTCAACAAAATAACTCACACTGGTCCAATCATGTGTGTCTGGCGCACCGAACCCCTGTCCTACTGGCTCCAACAAAGCATACCTTAGACCCCCATCCTCGACCTCCATCCGCTCGAATGCTTTTTGGTACTTCTGTACCACATCCAACATCATGTATGTAGAATTCCATCGAGTCAGAACGTCCAAGCACAGTATACTAGAACATTCAATCTTCAGATCTTCTGCTATTAACTTAAACTTGGCAAGCCTCTGAGGGGAACCCCTCACATATCGAACAATGTTGCGGACTCGGGTTATGGAATCATGAACCTCTTTTAATCCCTCAACAACTATGAGGTTAATGATATGAGCACAACATCGAACGTGAATAAACTCGTGGGCCCGAATGACATCATCTCTCACCGTCGTGTTCCGATTAAACCAATCAATTGCTGTTTCATTCGCACTGGCATTGTCAACTGTAATACACAAAACTTTTCGAATTCCCCAGTCCTTTAAACAATCATCCATCTTCGCCTCAATGGATGCACCTTTATGATCCACAATTTCTTTAAAATCAATAATTTTTTTATACAAAATCCACTCACTGTCAATGTAGTGTGCTGTGATACACATGTAGCAGACGTTCTGTATGGAAGTCCATGTGTCAGTCGTAAAAGACACTCTCTGGCCAGTGGTAATAAACATCTTCCTCATCTCCTCCTTGTCCTTCGCATGCATTTTCATACAATCTCGCATCATTGTATACCATGATGGAATAGGAAATCGTGGCTCAAAAAAAATTTAGAAACTTTCGAAAGCCTCTTTTCTCGACTGTGATAAATGACATCTCATCAGTAATTATCATCTCTGCAAGCATGTCCCTCAACATCTTCTCACTATATTGAGAGATGACCAATTTCTTAGTCTGTGTACCATCAGTGGCTGTAGAAGTTTGGTAACTGAGGTTGGTCTGATCAGTGGCTTGCAATCCCTTCGCTATCTTATATCGTTGGCAACCATTTAGATGTGCTATTAACACACTGGTACCTTACTTCTTCGAATGGCATCCACAAAGTGATCCACAGTAATGGCATCTTGCTACTGGGCTCGCAATATCACTAGAAATTTTGGTGAAATGCTCCCATGTCCACGACCTATTTTTAGAAGGTCGTGGTGGTTGATCTTGCTCAATGGGCATCTCCTCCTCTTCGTTGAACATATCCTCATCCTCTATATCAACTGGGAGTGGGAGTCGACTACTCGCACAAGATGTAGCTGCCCTAGATGTGGCTCTAGGGGTGGAAGTACCCACCGGTGTAGGAGTTGTAACATTGGCATCCGCCACATTCCCTTGTGGACGATCATCTCCACTATGTCTAGGATCCATATCACAATCAATGAAGCTGAAAAAATTAAATTAGAAGCAAAAAATCAGTTTAAAAATAAACTAGGCTATTGTATTATACAATAGGACATGTATTATTGTATCATAATATATTATTGTATCGATGTATTATTACATCGAGGTTCGGTTGACGTGCGCTCGACTCAGCGGAACCCATCCAAAGAGGTTCGCTCGACGTGCGCTCGAAGTGGCGCTCGAGCAGAACCCATCCAGAGAGGTTTGCTCGACGTGCGCTCGAGCAGAAACCATCCAGAGAGGTTCGCTCGACGTGTGCTCGACGTGCGCTCGAGCAGAAGCCATACAGAGAGGTTCGCTCGACGTGGCGCTCGAGCAGAACCCATCCAGAAAGGTTCGCTCGACGTGTGCTCGAAGTGGCGCTCGAGCAGAACTTATACAGAGAGGTTCGCTCGATGTGCGCTCGACGTGGCGCTCGAGTAGAATCCATCCAGAGAGGTTCGCTCGACGTGCGCTTGACGTGGCGCTCGAGCAGAACCCATCCAGAGAGGTTCGTGCGCTCGACTTGGCGCTCGAGCAGAATCCATCCAGAGAGGTTCGCTCGACGTGGTGCTCCAGCAAAACCCATCCAGAGAGGTTCGCTCGACGTGGCGCTCGAGCAGAACTCATACAGAGAGGTTCGCTCGACGTGCGCTCGATGTGGAGCTCGAGAAGAACACATACAGAGAGGTTCGCTCGATGAGCGCTCGACGTAGCGCTCAAGCAGAACTCTTCCAGAGAGGTTCGCTTAACTTCCGCTCGACATATCGCTCGAGCCAATGTTGCGCTCGACACCTCGCTCGAGCCCAAGTCTTTTATACAATGTAAAATTCAGGGTTTTGAGCGCCATGATTTGTTGGGACTATATTGAATATTCAATACAACCAATTCACAAGAATCACAACTGCTGGCTCCAATTCATAAGAGACGTGCTTGAATTAAATTTAGGGCTCATAACCTTACTCTCACCGTAGGTAGAAGCTGAACAGAAGAGCAACGAGGAACGGCGGCACGGAGGAGCAACGACGAACGGCGGCACGCTGGCAAGAAAGACACGAGACGTGAGGCGCAAGACGGCTTCACTGTTCACTGGTTCAGTGAGACGCGAGAGAGAAGGGAGAAGGAAGAAGAACTGAAGAAGGAAGAAGAAGGGGGGACGGGGGACCTGGGGCTACTTTTTGGAGGGTATTTAAATATGAAACGACGCCGTTCCATATTAAGTGGAACGGTGTCGTTCAAATTTATTTATTTTAAACCCAGCTGTAAAACGACGTCGTTTTACAGCTGAGTTTAAAAAAAAAAAATTCGGAGTCGGAGCTCCTTGTAGCTCCGATTCCGACTCTAATTCCGAATAGTTATTCGGAGCTACTCCGAATTCCAACTCCGAATTCCGACAACTCCGACTCTGTCGGAGTCGGCGTCGGAGCGGAAGTCGGAATTCTCAGAATTTTGCACACCCCTAGTTATGGGACAACATTCAAGAGTCTAATTCTTAGGAGTGTAAAAAAAAACTGGTGAATCGTTAAATCAGATTGAACCGGTTTGGTTCGGTTCGGTATCGGTTTTTATTTTTCTTAAAATCAATCAAAATCGATTCGATTCTAGTTTTTCTTTTTACAAAACAGAACCAGATCGAATTGGATCGGTTCATATATATATTATAATTTTTTATTTTGTATATAATTTTTATATATAATATATAATTATATATAAAATAATTTTGTATTATATGATAAATTGGTGAAGTGGGCTGAATTGGTGAGGTCTGGCGTCGATGGTGGTAGGAGATGGGTCTACCTAGAGTGAGGAGCTCTGCGTGGAGATGAATGGTGTTTGAAGGGGTGGGTGAGGGCCTTTGAGCTTTGCATGGAGTTGAGGGGTGTGTGAAAGGGATGGGTGAAGGGGTGGGTGAGAGGGCCTTTGGAGCCTTCATTAAATCTGTGTAATGGAAACAGTCAAAAGTGAAAAGCAACGGTCATAAAATTATTTGTCTTATATGAGAGAAAGATGAGGCATGGTTTGATAGAAGACTTCTCCATACGAATTCACTTTGAGATTTCCTGAAGTCACGTTCGATTCCAAATTATATTTTAATAATATTTTATTCAACTTTTAACTTCTATCTCATTTAATTGTATAATTAATCGAAGCTAATGGTTATGGGACAACATTCAAGAGTCTAATTCTTAGGAGTGTAAAAAAAAAATTGGTGAATCGTTAAATCAGATTGGACTGGTTTGGTTCAGTTCGGTATCAGTTTTATTTTTCTTAAAATCAGTCAAAATCGGTTCGATTCTGGTTTTTTTTTTTTTTAAATTAGAACCGGACCGAATTGGATCGGTTTATATATATATATATTATAATTTTTTATTTTATATATAATTTTTATATATAATATATAATTATATATAAAATAATTTTATATTATATGATAAATTACTAATTAATATAATATTAAATTTTAAAATCTTATATCAGTACAGTCTATTATATTAATAGTTATATTAATATTATATCACTATATATTATAATATATACTATATAAAATATATAATAGTATATTATAATATAATATATTAGAATAAAAAAATCGAACCAAATTTATAAAATCAAAAATATCAATTTAGAGAAAATAATCAATATAGAATTAATTCTTAAAAATATAAAATTAATAATACATATCGATTCAATCTTAAATTAATTTTATCCAAATCGAACCAAACAGGATAGATTACACCCTCCTCATTCCAATAAAAGTTAGAAAAAGGTACGTCAGCATCAACCAAAAAGGATGGTTGGTTTGTCCTGCACCTAAATAGGACTATTTAATTGGACTATTTGAGTATTTTGTCTTGTAGCGACATGATCAATTAACTTTCTTTCTCAATGTTAACTTCACCCACCACCAATTAATTATTGTAAACCCAAATCCAAATAAGCTTTATATTTCATGTAATTAAATACAATTTTAAGCGTGCGTGCGTGCAAGTCTCTCTCACTACATCTTTTGAAAAATAATATAAAATAAATAAATTTGCACTTTTAAATTATATAAAATAACTTAAAATATTTTGACAATCTATCACATCAAACAACTTGCTTCCTAAGATAGTTTATTCTCTCTATTTTTAGGCACATCCACGTGTGACTTCTGGTCATATGAAAATTACAATAAGAGAAACATTACTCCCACCCTATTTTCCTACCGAAATTTTTTATTGAATTATATTTTTATTTTATTTAATGATTAAGAAAATACTTTTTAATAAGTTTGTGATTAATTTTTTTTTTAATTTTAAAATAATTTAAAAAATATTTGAAAAAAAAAAAGAAAGAAAGGAAAAGATGTTTACTAGAATAAATACCATAGTCGGCGAGGATCTTGCCTACGTGTATTATTATTTATTATTTACTAAATCCAGCGGTTTTTAACTTTTTCGCCCCTCTTTGTTTTGCAATTTTGCATCATGGCCCCATGGGACTCTTCTCTGTGCGTGGGGCGTGTCGCCGTGTCCTCATCTTCGATGCCAACCTCGTAATTCAAATAAAAACCTAGGGTTTTCATAAAAAAAAAAAAAATCAGAACCTAAGGTTCATGTTTTAAGGATACAACCTGTTCTCCGTTGCTTATTTATATGACGAGAAGGGGCGTTTCATTTTGTGTGTGTTGAGTCCGTTTGTTTTACGAGAAAATCTTTGGGGAAAGATAGAAGAGTGTGAGAGAAATGGCAGCAGAAGAGGGGCAAGTGATCGGTGTGCATACTGTTGAGGCCTGGAATGAACAGCTCCAGAAGGGCAATGGCTCCAAAAAACTGGTTTCTTCCCTTTTCATTTGTTATTAAACATAATTTACTATTGATATTTACTTTTGGCTTGATTTATCTGTGTTATGGATTTGACTTTGTTAGTGTTATGGTTTTATCTGTGTTATGGGTTTGTGGGTATTTTAGATATTCCAAATATTGGATCTAAGTTGTTTTATTCTTATCTGACTTATCTAGCTTAATCTGGATTTTGCGTCTGTTACATAGGTCTTGTATTAGTGCGTACGTTACGATTTTTTGTTGGGTACATGTGTTTGTGGTTTCTACTAGAACCATCTTGATGCCTTAATGGGTGACATTTATCTGATGAAGTTCTGAACTTTGGTTTCATTTTGTTATCTTTGAATCGGTGTTTTCATCCGAATATGTGCCTCTACAGGCCTGTTTATCTGTTTTTTTTTTTTTTGGTCTGGATAAATCTGTTTGAGTTTTCTTTTGTTACGAGTCTTTGTTAGGTCAATATCTCTGTACGTTTATCTCAACTCGTTCTGTGCTGCTTGGATGATGAAAAGTTATATTTTCTTTTTCTTTTCCCATATTTTCTGAGAGCCAAAGAGGGAGTTTTTAAAGATGGTTTTGGGGAAAAAGAATCTTTGAACTCACATGGAAGTTGTATTTTGTCTTTGCTTTATACTTTAATGTGAATCTAGCTGTGGGGAAACTCCAGAAAAAACAAGTTTTGATAGAATAAAATATGATAGTGGGGTCTGCAGAACGATTTTTAGCATTGTGTTGGCAACTTAATGATGGGGCTCTGGTATTGTGCTATAGAATTGAGATACAAGAAAAATCTTATGGTTGCTAATTAGTTGTGTTGAGTATGAACTTTTGGTAGGCGGGGGTTCTGGCTGGGGTTGCAAGATGTACATTAGCATAGTTATTTTGATGGAAATGTGGTCACTGGGATTAAAAGTTTAAAACAAGGCATTAGGTTCTTTTAGTGAAGTCTTTTTGAGTTGGCTTGAGCATTACTCGCCTAATATTGTAACAAATATGTGGCTCGAATTTTGTAATATATTATTATCCCATTGTCAAATGTTTCTTTAGTTTCTAACTTGACATGGCTGATACAGTTGTTTAAAAAGGAAGGTTGGTGGCTAGGGAAAGAGACTGTCAGCTTCTACAACAGAGTACAGCCTGTTGTAAAATTTTAAGAAATAAATTGAGAGAAAAATCTTCCTACCTTTGGGTCAATTTAGTCTTGTTCTTGGCACTACTGGTTGAGTTTGGAACTTGCATTTTAAATCCTACTTATTTGATGCAGATGGTTGTCAATTTGACAGTTTGGTGGCATGGACCATGTGTTTCCCATTGATTTCACATCTTTTGTCATTTTGTTGCTTTATTGGCATTGTACTCATCTCTCTCGTTGATGCAGATGGTTGTTGATTTCACAGCTTCCTGGTGTGGTCCATGCCGCTTCATTTCACCATTCCTGGCAGAATTGGCTAAGAAATTGCCAGATGTTACATTTCTCAAAGTGGATGTGGATGAACTGAAGGTAATGAAAATTCAAGATGTTGTCATGGAGAACCTTCTCTTCAAAATATCAAGCATTCATTACAGAAAAAAAAAAGTAGCAAGAAAATTTCTCGCTCAATAATTAAAAAAAAAAAATTATAGGTAGCTTTAGAAACATTTACTACATACTGCCACTCCTATAGGAAAATGCTATATATTAAACTCTTCTTTCCCTTCTATGCTACTTTGTTATGTGGCAGTACCTATAACTCTTGCATCAACTTTTTTTTATTTTCTAGAAAAAATTCAAGGGTTAATTGACAAATACGACAAGCCGACACCAATATAGTAAGATGAAAGTGGGATAAATATAATATATCTCTCATAATTAATTTCTGGTTTGCAGTCGGTTGCTCAAGACTGGGCTGTGGAGGCAATGCCAACTTTTATGTTCTTGAAAGAAGGGAAGATTGTGGACAAGGTGGTGGGAGCAAAGAAAGAGGAACTGCAGCAGACTCTAGCAAAGCACTTGGCTACAGCATAAACCTCAATAGTGATGCAGTTCAATCTGTCTGAATGGGGTTTATTGTATCTAACCATTATGCTATTTAATGTGAATCTTGTTAGTTTCTTGTTCCCATTTGTATCGAATTTCGTGGTTTTGCTTGTTTGAACTTTGCAGTTTGAATATGTTGGAGTGCCTTAATAATGCTAGATTTCGTAAAATGCAGTCGCGGTGTTTGGATGGATACCTATGGAGGTTGAAAGGCATCCAGAATTTAGGAATCATGAGTGTATATATATACACAACCCTGATATAAATTCTGGATTCATTAGGTCAGGTGTTTGCTTTCGGGAAAAATAAAAAAAGGTAAGAAAAAAGAACATGAAGAAAAGTTCAATTTGATATTTTTTGGACTTGGGCTTTTAGCGAGATCGTCTTACAGCTTTTATTATTGAAACCCAAGGTTTATCTAAGTGGTGAAGGCCTTGGTTTTAGGGTATCATTTTTTTTAAAGTTTAAAGTTCAACACTTTATGAATGCAAATAATCTTTTGAGACCACACCTCCCGGTGAAAAGTCAACGATTTAATCAATTTCGTGTAGAAATTTTTTTGAGGATGTAGTGCACGAGACCGAGATTTACTTTGTAGGAATGGGTATGAAGGGCTTGCTTTGGAGGGTTCTCCTACATTTAAAAAAAAAAAAACTTTTATTATTGAAAATTGTTATTTATAAGTTAGTATAAATGATACACGTTGATACGGAATGATTTGATTTGTTATGGAAACTTAAAACTGAATATCTTTTTAATTAAATTTCGTGTGGATGGTAGACACTAGGTATGGAGGATGCCTCCTACATTTGGGGAGGGGGTTTCAAACTCCAGATCTCTATTTTGGAGGTTGGAGATTATGTCAATCAAGTCACATGCTTATGGCCTCCCCCACATTGACTTGCAAGTAGTAAAAGAGAATAGAATCTAGACGTGTCTATAAAGACTTGGACTCGTTTTTAGTCCCATTTTGATGATAATGCATTCTAGAGAGAGAGAATTAACATTATGAACGGAGTTTCCTTCTACGAACATTTGGCAAATTTTTAAATAGGTTTGAGGAAAACTTCCTCCAGATTTAATTTTTTTTGAATGATATCCTAACATTTCCATCACTACATCTATATGAATGCATTTTTATTTTAAGTGGACAAAAATATAGATTCTTTATTATTTTTTAATTGGATGAAAAGTTATTGTTGTACAAAAAAAGTACAAGATACATCTTTGTGTAGAATAATGTTATAATAGTTTTTTAATGCTATTTTTTTTTTATAGTGGAAATTTGTCAAATCTATACACAAGTGTGAAATTATTATATTCCTCGTTCAAACGTAAATGAAAATATTTTATTTGGTTATAAATAAAATATTTTCGCATTAAGAGAAACGAAATATGAGGAGAATCTCTATATATTCAATAAAATTATTACATTTTTAGAACATTTATATTGGTCTATGCATATGTATATGCAAAGTCATATTTACATAATATGACCTTAAAATCCTCTACATTAGCTTATGCATATCCAAATATTTAGCTAGTTATGAATAATGCTTATCTAAATTTAGATAACTACTAGTCAATCTACAAAACATATTTTAATTATTATTTATTTCTCCTCTCACTCTCTCTCTCACAATCCTTTTCTTTTTTTCCTCATTCAACAACACAACAAACTTTCACTTGCACATTCATTTTATTATTATAATATATTATATATTTTTTCATTTTATTATATATTTAATATAATATATAAAAAAATTATATTTTTTATTTTTGCATTTATATTATTAATGTCAAAATGTATGTAGTGGATGTTAATTGTAAAATATATATAAAAAAATTAATTTTAGCAAAAAATTAATAATAATAAAATATATTTTATTATTATTTTATCTCAAATATGCATAAGCCAATGTAAAAATTTTGCTTGAATGACAAAGTAATTATGTAAAAAAAATAATTTTACATATACATATACATAAATGAATGCTAATGCTCCTTGTGAAAGTTTGATAAGAAAGTCACATTTTTAGATAATTTTTTTTATAGTTACCTTGAATGAATAAAAGGGAAAAAATACTCTTAAGAAGTTTGAAACGTTCGTCTTTTCCTGTGTACTTTCTAAAAATGTTCGATCAACTTTACATCTGCTAATTGCATGATAAATTGCAACACTTTAACATGGTATATTGTCCTAAAAAAAAAAAAAAAAACCTCATTTTCTTAGATTTTAGAATAAGGTATTTGATCCTACTTTTGACGAAATTGATGAGAAAAGTCAGAGAGGTACCACCACGAAGAAAGATGGCCATAGAATTGGTTTAAATTAAGAGTAATGCTAGGCTGCCGCTCACGCTGGGACTGGGCACGCCGCTTAGGCAAAATTCATGTTTTTTATTTTTTTTATTTTTTTATTTCATATTTTTTTAACATCTTTAAATATTTTAAAAAAATATATCAATACATTAATAGTCACTTTTCTAATTAGTAAGTACAAAAAAAATTAAAAAATAAATTAAATATGTGAGCAGTCAAAATGAGGGGTCAAAATGAGAAGGTAAAGTACTATTATTCTTAAATTAATCAATTGCACAGAAACCAGAGGCCATACATACTGGGATCCGCTCCCAACATGAACCCAAATTGGGGTTGATTTTTCCCCATTAATACAAACAGAAATACAGATCACACTGAACAGAAAACCACCACCTCTTTTCCCAGTTGCCCATTTCCGGTTAAAAAGGTAGGGGACTGGGGCTCTAAATTTAAACACAGGGACCAAATTGTAGGACCCCTGGCATTTACAAACTCACCTACTAAAAATCACTATTTCACACTAATTTCATTAACCTCACTTGAATTAAGAACTAATTGCCTTCGGCAGCAAGCACTTTGGCCAGAGCTACCATCCCACCTGACAGACTATATGCACTCCACCTAAACAAACTAGAATACCTTTTTCCTATACCTTCATTTTATTCTTCTTTTCTTGCTTCTCTTGCCGGTATACTAGTATGTTGTTAAAAGTCAGATACAACATTTATCAGCAGTTCTAGCCTCTTTTACCTGATTAATTACCCCAATTTGTAGTAGCCATGGGAGCACAAACAGCTTCAACTGATAACCTCTTCAACACATTTGGACATGGGTCTTGCCCGAAGTTACTATTGGATATGGTGACTGTGCATCTCTGCTTTCCTATACACTTCTGTGGACAGTTAAATACAGAAGATTAAATATAATCATCAAACCAAGGCATGTATTCTATTGGATTGTAAAAGATGAGAACCCACTGTTTGAGTACCTTCTCTAAGATAGCATTTGAGGTTGTGGCATGGCATGTTCCTTGCTGGTAACTCCCACAAGTTCCTAGAGGAGTTCCAAAGCTGGCAAATTTAATTGAAGATATGGTCTGCCCCTGACTACACTGCAGGTGAACTTTGGGTCTTTGGAACTCTTCTGATTTTCCAGAGCTTTCAATGTGCCAATTCTTTAGGGTTGGATGGTACTCAGAGACCTCAGCGCAAACACCAGTCATCGATCTCTTAACAAGAGAAATCCTTGAGGAATCCCCACCAAGTTCCTCAAAGAGAACCAGCAGATTTTGTGTTGGCTTCAACCAAGACCGAGGCACGTGGTACCTGAAAGGGGAAATATTGTTGAGCAATGCTAGGTACAGTCCTCAAATGGGGATTACAATGCAAGCATAGGCTATTTTAACTTTAAAATTTTTTAAAATTACAAAATTATCCCTCTTAAAATGATGATTTCTCTCATTTAATAATGTGCCTGCACATGCAATCCCCACTTGAGGACTGCAAATAGAATTTCTCAATATTGTTAGGGGTTAATCAAGAAATTGTCATTATTCAGAATAATTGAGTTTGTCATAGATTTCCTTTTCGAGTAGTTACCATCGTTGGGTGGGCTTGCCACAACCAAGCTGACACTTAGGCGGTTTAAATGTTCCGGCATAACTGCACCCATTGCAATTACCGCTAGCATATGCAGTCCAATATCTCCCAATGCTCTGTCCATTAATCCATATTTGACCTTTTCCCATGCCCTCCATGTCCAAGGCCAGTGGTTCATCTCCTTCTGGTGCATTGAAATATGTCTGGCAAGTAAAGAGAGAATTTTAATTTTCATTACCAACAGATCGTTTTCCACCTTGACATTGACTGCATTTGCTTTGTTTTATACCTTATGCCAAGTCAATGGCTGTTGTTTCTGTGCAGCTAATGATCCACGCGTCCATTCAACAGAGGAAATTCCATTTGGAGAAATAAGATTCATGGCCTCTCCTTTTAGCCCTACCTGTTTAGGGAGGCAGCTGTCAGGTAAAACTCTTTTGAATCAACCATATATTGCTTACAACTGGGAAGCAATGCACAGCTACCTGGTAGGTCCATTTCTGCCAGGACAAGTCCCACTTTCCCTGATCAAGTCCATGCAATGCAACTGGACCAAGGATTCCTGTGTCCCATGTCTCAAAGTGGCCACCGACGTTCTTGAATGTGAGACAGAAAAGTTAAGTCCGCAAATAAATAAGAAAAGAAATAACCATGTAATCAAAAGTTTAAGGTCTACGCAATATGATACAAGTTTCAGTATCTGAGAGTTTTGTTTAATAAGTAGAATCCGTGATTAATAAAATGGTTTAATTACATTGTTGTTTGGACTAGGCTTGATGTAAAGCGACCAAAACTAAAGAGCACTAAATCTATTGGGTATGATTTGAATGATTTGATCAATGAAGCACTTGAAGATTACATTTTACTTCAGGATTTGATTTCATCAATAAAGCACCCAAAGAGTTCTTTTTATTTCAAGACAAATTAGTTCACGCAGGTTTCCTAACCCTTTTCTCATCCTGTGTTGATTAATTAGATGAGTTACCCCAGAATAGATTAGTCTGATGATAAGTTATCATAGGTTGAGCTATCTCCCATTAGAACTGAAGTAGCAGATACCACCTTCTTTACTAAATGGTTGCACAATACTGACTTGTTTTTTGTTTACCAGCTTACAATATTACCAGGGTAGAATCACGAAAAACAATATAGGTGGGGAAAGGGAACTAACCGGCAAACCAATAGCAACACTCATTAGTGCAATTCTGTTTGTTCCAGCACGCAGATTGACCTTGCCAGTATAAGTGAATCTCCTCATCTCCCTTGTCCCAAAGGCAGATCCTAACATAATAAAACAATCTATGTTGAGTTTCTCTTTGCTAATCAGATTAAAAGGGAATCCACAGGAAAGCGAATTAAATATGTACCTGAAAGTTCTCCATTAATAAAGACATGGACAGCATGGCCTGTTGATTGAACAATGAGAGTGGGAAGTTCACCTCCACGCAGGAAGGATTCAGACTGGCCAATCTCAACACTGCAGCCAGATTGAAACGAAGATTTGGTAATAACATGTAATTGTACGATCTTTCCAAGATCATCCATTGAATCTCATAGACAAACGAATTAGGCATATGTAGCAGCACACTAACAATAAATATCAATGCTATTTAATGCATGTAAAATATTTTTCTCTTAAGGTTTTGAAATTCACCGGTATTCCATTTCCCACGTTGTGGGGTTTCTAGGGAGAAAAAAAAGAGTTGACGATCCGCTGCACCAGCACATGGAAAAAGATGCATAAAATAGACATCGAAATCACTGAAGACGGATTTATCCTCACCTAGTTATATACCATAGATAATCACTAGCATCCCTTGTGACATTTATCTGCTCCAAAAGACCAGAAGCTGTAATTGTTGAGCTGTCATCCAGAGAAGAAATATCTTCCTCGTAGCTCTCCCATGAGAGCATCTCAACATTTGTCGGCAACATTTCCAATTGTGATGTTTGAACTCCAACCTAAATGGGGAAATGAGAACCGGTCAATACCTCAGAAAGTTCTAATCTTAGATTGATAATAAAATAAGATAAGAGAAAACCTCAAGTTCATACAGTACCAAGGACGTTAAAAAACCATTAGATAAAGTTCCATACCTTTGCAGTATTGAAGACTACGTTTCTGCAATCAGGAAGGACGCTGATGGACCAAGGGGGCAAATTATAGTGCTTGTTATTGAACATTACTCTTGCAGCTGACTTTGTTTCATAGTTTGCAAGAAAAGCTGCACAATGTCCTGATTCTGATGAGTATACATAAGCCTGGACAATGACAAAAATCGACTCGAGTCAGTGAACATTACTAAATCACACATTGCCAGAAGCATGAGGGTTTAAGAATAGAAGTTAAGACCTGTTGAGAGCTCCCTAATGAAGTCACAATGGGATCGGCTGCAACCAAAGCTTGTTCGCACATTTTAATTGCCCTGTGAAGCTCCTTCAGATGATCATACTTTGGTTGCCTAATCAAACCTAACAAGTTTGTGCAGTAAAGCTTTCTCAACGAGTGGTACAAAGTATATCAGGGTGATATTACAAGTACATATGCATATATAGGTTAATACAGTTCCTCCCATGAACTATCATCCCATTCTCATTTAAAGCTGTAATCTTTTAATCATAATAAATCAGACTTCATATTTAAGTATTGGTATCAATTCTTCCCCTCCATAAAAACGACTTTTATTTTGGATAGAAATATTTGAAACAAAAACAAAACGAAATATCCTTGACATTAAAACTAAACCTTCCAATGATCGTGAAGGCTAATTTTATCTTAAAATTTTTTTGTAGAAGTTAATGGCGGTTTTAATAGAAGGGAATACCTTCTATAAACAATTTTGCACAAGCTGATAGATGGTAAAGACCTGCAAGTGTGCAAATGCATCCACTAGAATGCACCCTAGTTACCCATTTACCAAGTCAGACAGACACAGAATGGACTTTTAAGACTGGATTGTATCTCACGTGCCCATTTACATTCCTTGACTACTCTCAGCTTTCTTTTCTTTTTGGTTGCAAGAGTCTTCAAGTAGAATTGCTCAATAATACGAACTACGTGGAAAAAGAGAACCGAGAAATATTTTCCATTCTTACCATATTCATCTATTGGAGCATCATAGTCATAGCTTGTAGTGATGAAAGGGCCCCCAGCTGTACGTCCAAAATTGGTTCCTCCATGGTACTGTTTTATATACAACAGGGAGAAGTCGATTATACTCTCACAGGTTCAACCTTTAAATTGCGAATATCCATGGAGGAAAATTAAATAGAGCTAACCATGTAGTAGTTAACGAAGGACCCTCCTTTCTGTATGAATCGAGCGACTGAAAATGCCAAATCCTGGACTGGTCGCTGGTGGATTGGACCACCAAACTCCGAAAACCTAATAAAAATTATTAAAAGAAAGTGAAATGGAGTACTTTCAAGTTATAGTAAACCTGCATGTCTGTGGCCTGTATACAAATAATGAACAATTTATATGTAACATACCAGCCACTCCAAGCCTCTGTCCACATTGTGGGCTTGTAGGGTTTGTTGGGAGTGAATGAATCACAGTAGAAGCCATTGCACGTGTTTATCTATGAGCAATGAACAGGAAAAGGAGCTTTTAAACAACCAACAATTTCTTCTCGTAATTAATTGAAAACTGAATGAGTCGCTATCACACTTTGGGTTTTACATCAAAGGTCAAAAAAGAGTGAAGTAAAATTGAGATATGCTGGAAAAGAGAGTGAATATGCTTTACCACCGGATCTGGGGCATCTTCTTCCTTGCACATAATCCATGGGACCCCAGTTCCCAATTCAACAGCCATATTTGCCGCCCAAGTGACGTAATTGTGGCCAGCAGCCCCAAGTAACTTACTCTGTGCCCCATACTCATTCTCAATCTACATAAACCACAATGTACACAAATCATTATTGTACCCAATCTAGATTAGTCAAATTTACGGGCATGAGAGATGCATCTGATCTTTCTTCCTTTACCCAAGGCAATTACAAAAACTTCTATATCGTTCACATATGGTTACTGTTTTAACACAGCCAAGACAAAGTGTCGCATAAATTTTTCACTTCCAAATGGAGAAGGGACAAAATGGAAAGTCCAAAGACCTAAACCTTTTACCTGAGAGAGTATGATGGGGCCGCCCTGGGACTGAAATAGTTTTTCACTCTTCATCAGTCCAACAATCTTCTCAGTGAATCCTTTCATTGCTCTCTGCAACACCCATATGCGTGCGCTTAATACAACAAATGGTATACTAAATGCTTCATTGATTTTTCGTTTTTACTATTGATACAATTCAATGCTTCCCAGGTTTAGGAATTTAGACCTTGAAAGGCTCATTGTCTCTTCTGAAGCTGATGCCTGGGACATATTTGAGCCAAACAGGAAACCCTCTGAACATACACAAAAATAGAAATTGAAAGCAAAAAAGAAGGAATGGAAATAATCAGATCAAACCCGCGTGAAACCATACATAAGAACTGTAAAGATCAGAAGGAAAAAGTACGCGGAAGAAAAATTAATGGTGAGACTGAGTGTAAATCTAGAAAAAAAAATGGTGGGTACCCAAAATTCCACTCTGCACAAACATAAGGTCCAATGCGGAGATTAGCATAGAGCCCGGCCTTTTGTACACTCTTTATGAATCTCACCAAATCATATCTCCCTTCGAAATTGTACTGAAACCCACTCAAAAAACAGCCAACAAAGCACAATTACAGATAAAATGCTAAAGAGAAAACAGAACTCCAGCTGTTTAGCAAACAAATTCGGAGAGAAAAGTACATTGCCGGGAGAAGGCTCATGAACATTCCAAAAAACGTAGGTCTCAATCACATCCAGACCTCCATCTTTTGCCTTCTGTATCAGATCCTCCCACATCTGCACGCAGCACATTGCCCAAGAAAGTCACAAACACAAGCAGTATTCACCCAGAACACAAGCAAAGACAGAGAAACGGAAACAATTAGTGTACCTCGGGAGTACTTCTGGGGTAATGTATAGACCCAGAAAAGAGAATTCTCCTCTGCCCATTGATGACAATGGCCTTCTTATCGTAGGTGACGCTACAATGGATCGGCCGGAAACCCAAACTCAGGAACCAAACCAAAACACAAAACAAAAACAACTTGGAAACGGAGTTATTTTCCATTGCTTTCTGTACACTCAGCTGGGCTCTTTGACGAGAAGGGAAAATCACTTAAGCAGGTTATAACACGTGAAATGCAGAGGAGTGAGAGAAGGAGACGAAGTTGACGGGGTTTTCGTATACTTAAGGGTGCGGTGGCGCAGCAACAGGGTCCATTCTATTCTATGATTTGGACTCCACACTCAGGTCCCCTCCTGAGCGTCTCAGCAGATCAATTTATACACATTATACTACAAGCTTGACAGCTTTCACTTCCACTCACAAGTGGCAACAGCCATACCACTTCGTGGCTTCAAGCTACAAAACAAAGTAAAATTTACAAGTCAATAGCCTGACAAACAGGAAAAAGAAGGAAAACAAAGTAGTAAATTTAGGGACTTTTGTACAGCTCTGGCTGAAATTTGGGCCCTTTGGGAGACCCTACGATAACGTTCTCACTTTAACCTCCTTACTTTCTCTGAAAAAAGAAAATGTATTAAAATCAAAACTTAAAATAACATAATTTATTAAATAATGATGCTAGATTCAGTCTTATAGTACATAAATGTTGGGTTATTTTTTTAAAAAATAATAGAATTTATTATTAAAAAATTAATTTTTTATCATGTAAATCTCGTATTTACTCATTTTTTTTAAAGAGATTAGACAACGTTTATACATTTTACGACTGTAAAAATCATTTTTTTTATTAAATATATTAAAATCAAAACTTAAATTAACATGATTTATTGTAATACACTAAATCTATTTTAAAGTAAAAAGAATTTTAGAATACAGATCTTTCTTTTTATAAAACTTCTTATGAAAACATTCTACTTTCTTAAAACCTCTCATTCTTTCCTCTTATCCAATAAAGTCTTATATATAAGGTTTTCTTTTTCTTGTAGTCAGAAAAGGGTCACCTTTGACTCACACACACCACTTCACCGAATTTAGACTGTCTTGTAGAGTGTACAGGAACTGATCGAACCGTCCTCACCAACGGGAACCGACTGTCGGAGTCAGGAATTAGTGAAGAGTCGATTGGCCAGCGGTAGGAATTTAGTGAAACCGACGTCAGCCAGTTCGGTCCCGATTTGAACCAAGTTCAAACTATCGAACTAGTCAATATAATATATATATAAATATATATATTAAGTTAAATAAAGTTGTTTCACTTAAACTACATCGTTTTACACATATAATTTAGAAAAAAAATTAAAATGAAATGACATCATTTGGTTTGGCATCGTTTGGAATTAGGGTTTGAAAACCCCTAGTCCCTCCCATCCCCATTCTTCTCTCGATCTCATTTCTCTATTCACTTTCTCACTCCTCTCTAACTCTCACGTAGCGGCATCACATCTCTCTCTCTACTCTCTCACGCAATAGGGCCACCTCCCATCTCTCTCTCTCATTGCACCTCTGATGTGGCAGTGCGGCACTATTCTCTCTCTCAACGTGCCACCAACGGGACACAACATGATTTACACTGAGACCGATGCAATTTTCTCCCCTTAATTGGCCAGTTTCAGCCGGTTTTAAACATATTTAAAAGTTGTCGGTTTGATTTCGATTTTGGACCCATAGCTATCGATTTTCATCCTTAGTAAAATGATTTGAGTTAAGATATTTATTGAGTTTTGAGAAAGGGGAGATAAAAAATTGAATAAAAATATTATAAAATTAAAATATTGCATTAATATAATTTTTTAATATAATTTTTATTTTAAAATTTGAGAATTTTGTATTGTTTTTTTATGTTTTGTTTGAGAGTTTGAAAAAATTATAATAATTAAATAATAATTATATAAAAAATTGAAAATTGAAAAAATATTTTATCTTTGAATGAAATATAAAAGAATAACCAAAAATAATCTTGTACACCAACTGTGCCTAAAACCACCGATCATCTAAGAACATCCTCAATAGATTAGCTAAAAAGCTAATCCATTGAGGATTTAGCTATTAGAACATAAAATGACATTACAATGGATTAGCTAGCTATAGTCACTTTCAAAATAATTTTTAAATTTGAAAGTAACTATTCATACATCAAATACATTTTATATTAATAATTTCTTTCTCCATTTTAAATGACAATTGAAAAAATATAATTAGAATATGATTACTAATTAATATATAATATTACGAATAGTAAAATATGATAAAATAAAATAAATTCATAATTAAAAAAATTAAAATATTTTTAAAATTATTAATTACTCATTACTATATAATAAATAAATAGATAATTCAATGTAGAAATTTGATGGAATAGTCAAAATCAAAATCAAAATCATCTTATATTATTTTATTACTATATAATAAAAAAATGATTATTTTAATATGAAGACTTATATAAATAAAATAGTCAAAAATTAAATTTATTTTATATTTATAAAAAATATACTTTAATTTTATTTAATTAAGAGTGTTCTTAAACCAAGAAGTGCGGCCATCAAACTAACACGTGAGGTTTATACACGACCTCACCTGTCTGATATTTATGCGAGCAGTAGAGGTTTATGTCACTTTGACACCTACATGCATAGCAATTAGCATTCCTTATTCACATTATTTAAATAATAATTTTTAATTTATAAAATATTTTAATTTTAAAATTTGTCTTAAAAATTAAATTTTGTTTCACAAAAGTTGCTGTCACTATTTTAGATTTCAGATAGAATAATTAACTCACCACGCTTTTTCTTTTTTCTTTTTTTCTTTTTGAGAGATAACTTTATATTAATATATATATATATATATATATATATATTTGAGGTGTCCACATGATCATAATTAAATAATGAATTAAACAGGAAAAACTCAATATGTACGTACTCAGTTACCAGCAGGAAATACGAGAGTTAAATCGCGTAATCATCTGATCAGCACGTGTATCTTCTCTCCGTGACAATTAATAAAGCAAAGGAAGATATGGTGAGATCTAAGCGAGATTTATTGCAGAAAGAAATAATATAAGTTATAAAAAATATATTATACGAAAAAAATAATTTCCATAAAATTCTACATGATGTATGAGAAACTAATTAAAAAAGAAAATCAAACGATACATGCCATGCCCCATGCATTAGCTACGTACTTTCTTCTCACGGCAACGTGTTTTAATATACAGAAATGATTTAAATAAATCTTAAATAAATAAATCTCATATAAATATAAAAAAATAGATTTTATCTAAAAAAAAATTAATTTTTATTAATGAAACTCACTTTTTATAAAACATTTATATATTTAAAACTTATACATAATATTATTCTTTAAAATAAATATATAACTTGACGTGTTTTATAAATATTACTCTAAATATTAGAGTTATATAAATAAATTTAAAAGATTAATCCATAATATGCATTTCACTCTAAACGCTTCTTTGTTTTTTTTTTTTTTTATAAAGTTCTTGGGAATCCAAAAACTCCATTATTTTGGTGCCTCATGCCCCCACAAGCTGCTGCTATATATATATATATATATATATATATATATATATATATATATATATATATTATATTTATATATTATAATTGATTTTTGTTACAATTCTTGCTTGGAAATGGAGACTTTTTTCTGTCCCTCAAATCCTCTTTGTACTCATGATCCGTAGATCCGGTGGTATATATATTGTCGAAGACCACAAGCTGCTAGCTGGAATAGCTGTCACTCCAGCTAGGAACCAATAATTTCAATACCGATGGTGCTCATGTTGTTGCCGATTCATTTAATGTATGGTAATAATTGAATGCTCAAATTTATTTTATTATATATTACCATATATAGTGTCAAAATAGTTGGTCTCCATCTTATATCAATTTTTTTTTTTTTTTTATTTTTTTTTTTTATTTTTAAATATGGGAAAATTGCTCTTGTTCATACTAATTGATCAAAGAATGTATACATGAAGGAATTTTCCTTCAATAGAATGCTCTCCTTAGAGAGTTTAAGTGCATTCATACTGGTGCATGAGCCACAACATGATTAGAATTTCTAGGAATGAGTACTCTTGACAGACCAATGAGACATCTTGCCCAACATGTTTTTAACTTCTCTAATAATCAACCCAGGCGAGCTCCAATATTTCTCTGTAGGACATACAACCGATGTCATTGACCACTGACAAAGCATCACCCTCAAGTATCATTTTCTGCAATCCTAACTCTTGGTAAAGAATAGAAGCTTTAAGTGGTGCATGAGCATCAGGAAATAGATTCCTTGGTGATCTGACTATCTGAGTCTAGCTACCACAAGGCCTTCCCAGTTTCGAACTACGACTCCCACTTCTACCTTGCAATGTACTTTATCTATGACTGCATCCCAATTAATCTTGAAGGTGTTGTGAGGAGGTGCACTCCAATTTTAATCAACAAGAACACTAGGAATTTCTCTGCCAGGCAATTTCTTCACATCATCCTTATATTCAGTAATAGCTTTGTGAGCCATTTGTACTACTTTACAAGGAGATTGAAACTTTTCCTGAAAAACAAAATTGTTCCTTCTCATAGGCTAATTCTTCAAATTCCTCTTTGTTAAGGAGAGAAAATAGATATGACAGTACTTACTTGAAAGGTTTCTCCATGATCAACTATAATGTCACAATGGAATACCCAACCTACATGACTTATACTTCAAAAATACTAGTTAATGATACAATTAGAGTACTATTGGAATCTTATAAAGAGCAATGACATATCATTCCCAAGTAATGTGGGATCCCATACACCACTTATCCATTATCCTTATCATACAAGTCTCCTTCATTTCAAGCAGAAATCAAATTGCAGATACATTAACGAAGCCCATTTCTTCTGCTTGTTTTCATCTTTTACGTTCAAGTCTCACACTTCTCACTGTGCCGCTTGAAGCACGGGAGGATATTAAGGCAATGCAACACATTCCTCTGCCATAGCACAACATCATAGAGAATATTCAGAAAGAATAGTCTGCAGCCTCCTTCTAGAGCATAGACCTCTAAATAAAAAATATTCTTATACAACTATCAATATTTGATTGGTCAATGTCCAGAGTTTGTTATGTACTGAGATTATAAATATGTGCACTATTATGTATGAAGACAAGGCCTATAATGAGAAGCTGAGAATGTTTATTCAGTCTGTTTTGAGTTGCGTATTCCTTCAAACACCTATTCTTCATCAATTCTTTTCATTGTTTCAATATCTTGAAAGGTTAGGTACCAAGAAATTAAAATGTGCATTAAGGAAGGTGGTTGATTCAATAACGTACTCATAATGTTGTAGATCACTTTCGAGTTGCCTAGCTACTACATTAATGGGGCCCTACGTACAATTAATAGGTTATTATATGGAGCTAGCTGCATGCATATTGCGCTTGCAAGTGTAGATTGTTGTTGGGTATTTTTTTGAATAAACCCACTTAATTTCTTGTAATAGGTAAAAAGCATTATTATTTGTCTAAAATTATAGATCGACGACCTTCATGATATTCAAAGGTTAATTGGTCCTACACATAAACACATTCTATATATCTTCATCCGCCCTAAGTAAAAATATAAAGAAAATTACAAGTCTGTATAATAATACATCATTTATATTATTGATGTGGTACGATTTGATTTGTAAGATTTAAACTTATAAATTTTTTTTGTAAATCAAATTCTGTCAAATCAGCTTGCATGCCGATCTATAAATTAAGGAAAAATGTTCTATAAACCACACAACGATAGAAGAAGTGTACAAAATGAACCTACTTAAATAAGGGTATTTTTTATTTTTGAGAGTGTACAAAATGAACCTACTTATTCATTTATTTGTTTATTTAGTCATAAATTAAAAATGATATAGACATTTGATCTATAAACTAATAAATAAAAGAATATTGGTGGGCTCAATTTATTAATTGGCATAAGATTCCCATGCAGCCTTCATTGTCTAGATGGTTTGGTTGGCCGATTGAAATAATTTTTTTAAGAGTATTACTTACTTTCCCTTCCTCAACAGATATTAATAAGCAGTACTCTCTTCCCTACGCCGTATGCAACACCCACCTTGATATAAATACGAGAATTTGATGTATATTTAATCAATGGACCCCACTAATCGTAGAATAATTATTACATAAATTTTAAAACTATTATTTATATAAAAATGTCAATAATATAACATTTCGTAATAAAATAAAAATATTGCATAAAAATGTTGCATTGTTCAGGAAAAGAATTATTAATTCTATTTTTCTTTTTAAATTCTGATAAAAAGCAATATTTATAGAACAAAATTTTCCATTTTCCATACATATTTCGGTTAAAGATAAGGGAGGGAAATAAGTTTTGTGTAAAAAAATTGGAAAATAAATTTGTAGAGAACAAATTATTAAAAAAAAAAAAGAAAACCAGAAAATTCTTGTGGACACTAGATGGAGATCAGAGACCACCTCAAATTACATTATTATTATTATTATGAACTCAACATGTTTCTTTCTATTATTATCTAATTTAAACAAAACAACAAAAGATCAAACAGAAAATTGAGAGGTTTTCTTATCATTGGATGGCCCTCCGCCCATTAGCGTCGGTGTACGTGGCTTGCGTGATTGCCGGGGGATATGGAGAGCTCACCGCATTTTATTATTATTTTTAATTGTCTTATTATATTAGACTTAAAATAAGGAAAATGTTTGCTACATTCAGGTTTGGATAATGTTTACTTATGGGCGTGATTGCTAGTTCTGAGTTCATTCAAATTTTTTAAATATATTTTAAATATTTAAAAAGTATAAATTCATTAATCGTAATTCTGTTCAACATGTAAAAAAATAAAATAAAATAAAATATAGTATAACTTTGAGCGGTACATTTGAGGAGGGCTAACTAGCATTTTTCTTAAGATTTTATCCACGTTATATAAGTTTATGCCAATAAATAAGATAAATGCTTTAGTCTTTGATTGTAAAGAAATTTTATAAAAATAAATTCATAAATTGACATAATCTACGTCATATAATAAAGTTAGTCCTATTTGCAGCGCCTTTTATAAACAAACAAGATAACTAGATAGATAAATGAAATTTGCAGTCATGAATGTGCAAGTATCGTACAGTCGTTTTGAAAAAAATGAATAAATATTAGACTCACATGAAAAAAAATTAATTTGTTAATAGTAGACCCCACTCTTTTTCAAAGCGACTGCATTGCGTTTATGTATTTCACGACTGTATGTAGCATTACACAATTAGATATACTACTCACGATTAATTCGTTCAAATTTAATTTTTATACAATTTATTTATTGAATAAACTATTAATGAATATATAATAATATATTAAAAAATTATGTAAAATAAATATATATTAATATAAACTAGCTAGTAAAATTAATCTTCCATTAGCCACGTGGCTACACAAAAATGAAAAGGAGCAAAACATAAGTAGGTAGACGTTCTAAAAACAATGATTGATTAGCACCATATAAATTTCTCTATATTCCTTCGACAAAGACCACATGACTTGTAAAGCAGAATATTGGATTCCTTGCTTTGGCAGGCCATAGTCAACAAAAGCACTTGACAAAGCCTTTTTTTGCCACCAAGCCAATTTCTAGTTGAGATAGGCTTTAATACTAACGTCCTAATAGAAGGTCTAAACTACATGGCTTATACTCTAAAATGATTAGTCAATAATACAATTAGAATTATATTAGAACCTTATAAAGAGCAAGAACTTCTCATTCTTAATTAATGTGAGATCTCATACACCACCTACATTTATTTTTATCATATGGGGTATCACACTAACCCATTTTGAAACCTTTTAGAAAAACATCTCCACACATCCTGACTAGAGATGCAAGACCCCAAAGAATGAGTAATAGTTTCTGGATCTTTCTTGCACACTGGACAATTAGGAGACTATTATTTTCCTCTTGAACATTGTTAACTTGGTAGGCAAAGATTCGTGACATGCTCTCCAGAGGAAAACATTGACTATATTAGGGGCGTGCATTTTCCAAATCTTAGACCAAAACCCTGTGGTAGGAGAACTGCTTGAAGACTGACCCTTCATGCTCTCTTGTATGCCTCATAGTAGATGATAAGCACTTTTAACTGAAAATTCTCCATCTCATGTACATCTCCAAGTAAGCTTATCTGGGGCATTACAAAGACTGATGGGGAATCTGCTTATCAACTTTGCTTCATCCTCAGAAAACACTTCTTTTAGCAAAGATACCTTCCATTGATTGCAATTTGTGTCAATTAGTGTTTTAACCAGAGAATTCTCCTCCAAAATTCTCACTGGGATTGAACCTTGAGGGAAGAAGGTTGAGGAATCCACCTATCGTGCCAAATCTTCACTGACTCACCATTTCCAATCTTCCAAATCAGGCCTTCTTTGAGTAACTGCTTTATTGCCAGGAAACTTCTCCCAATAAAGGATGCATTATTGCCCAGCTTGGCATTCAAAAAATCTGATTTATAGTAATACTTAGCCTTAAGAACTCTAGTTGCCAGTGGTTGAGGATGTTGAATTATCATCCAGCCTTGCTTAGCTAGTAGAACTAGAAAATTTTCAAAGTCACGAAACCCAAGTCCACCTGCTAATTTAGCATTGCCTAGTTGTTGCCATGACAACCAGTGAATTTCTTAACTATTTTCCCTTTGCCCCTACCAGAATTTCTGCATAAGTCTATTGATCTCGCTCAAAATAGGCTTTGGAATCTTGAAGATGCCCATCTAGTAGGTTGGAATGGCCTGAATAACAGACTTATAATGATTTCTTTGCCTGCCTAAGATAAGAACCTACTTTCTAGTTGTTCATTCTGCTCCTGGTTCTATCTAGTATTGGCCTAAAAGCAATTGATTTATGTTTCCCCACATAAGAAGGAAGGCTAAAATATTTCTCATATGACTTGGATACTCTCAACCTTGCACTAGATAGGATGGACTCCTTAACATGTTGTTTGGTATTCCTGCTGAAGAAAATTGAGGTGTTGTCCAAGTTCAATCTTTGACTTGAGGCTTGTTCATATGATTTCAAAAGCTTGAATAACTTGCTCCATTCCAATGGACTAGCCTTGCAAAAAAGAAGGTTATCATTTGTAAGAAAAAATAAATGGTTAACAAGCAAAGACCCTCAAGCAAAAGGAAAGCAGAAATGTGACTTTTTTCTTAGCTTTATCCAACGTATGACTTAACACCTCTTAGCATAGGATAAAAAAGATAATATAGGCCTTTCTTGTATCTTAACCTTCATTTTATTTTGATTTTTATTTAAGTATTAAAAAACTTCTTCGCTTACTCATTAAATTAAAGATAATATATATATGCCTACAATTACAAATGAGGAAAATATATTAAAATAATAACCAAGTTATTCATGTTTCATCTACATATATGTATGTGTGTGTGTGTGTCATATACATATATAGATATAAGCGTCATATATATATTTTTGGGTCAAAAAAATCGGTAGAAGAAGTGTACAAAATGAACCTACTTAAACAAGGGTATTTTTTTTTAATTTTTGAGAGTGTACAAAATGAACCTACTTATTCATTTATCTGTTTATTTAGTCATAACAAATGATATAGACATTTGATCTATAAATTAATAAATAAAAGAATATTGGTGGGCTCAATTTATTAATTGGCATAAGATTCCCATGCAGCCTTCATTGTCTAGATGGTTTGGTTGGCCGATTGAAATAATTTTTTTAAAGAGTATAACTTTCTTTCCCTTGATCCCCAATAGATATTAATAAGCATGTACCATCTTCCCTACGCCATATGCAACACCCAGCTTGAAATAAATACGAGAATTTGATGTATATTTAATTAATGGACCCCACTAATCATAGAATAATTATTACATAAATTTTAAAATTATTATTTAATTAATGGACCCCACGAAATTTTCCATTATCCATACATATTTCGCTTAAAGATTAGGGAGGGCAATAATTTTTGTGTAAAAAAATTGGAAAATAAATTTGTAGACAAAAAATAATAGAAAACCCAGAAAATTCTTGTGGACACTAGCTAGAGATCAGAGACCACCTCAAATTACATTATTATTATTATTTTTATTTCTTTCTATTATTATCTAATTAAAACAAAACAACAAAACATCAAACTGAAGATTGAGAGGTTTTCTTATCATTGGATGGCCCTCCGCCCATTAGCATCGGTGCACGTGGCTTGCGTGATTGCCGGAGGATCTAGAGAGCTCACCGCATTTTATTATTATTTTTAATTGTCTTATTATATTCGACTTAAAATAAGGAAAATGTTTGCTACGGATAATGCAAGTGGGCCGGCCACTCTTATTTATGGGCGTGATTGCTAGTTCTGATTTCATTCATTTTTTAAAAAATATTTTAAATATTTAAAAAATATAAATTCATTAATAGTAATTCTGTTAAACATGTAAAAAAATAAAATAAAATACACTAATTATAACTTTGCACTGTACATTTGAGGGGGGCTAACTAGCATTTTCCTTAATATTTTATCCATGTTATATAAGTTTATGCCTATAAATAGAAATACTTTAGTCTTCAGCTACAAAATTTCTTTTATAAAAATAAATTTGACATAATCTGCATCATATTATAAAGTTAGTCCTATCAGCAGCACTTTTTATAAACAAACAAGATAACTGGATATATTACTCACGATTAATTAGGTCAAATTTAATTTTTATACAATTTATTTATTGAATAAACTATTTGTGAATACATAATAATAATAATAGTAATAATAATAATATTAAAAAATTATGTAAAATAAATATATATTAATATAAACTAGCTAGTAAAATTAATCTTCCATTAACCACGTGGCTCCACAAAAATGAAAAGGAGCAAAAGATAAGTAGGTAAACGTTCTAAGAACAATGATTGATTAGCACCATATAAATTTCTCTATATTCCTTCGACAAAGACCACATGACTTGTAAAGCACTAGAATATTGGATTCCTTGCTTTGGTAGGCCATAGTCAACAAAAGGACTTGACAAAGCCGTTTTTCTGCCACCAAGCCAATTCAGCCAAGAAAAGTTTTGCTAATCCTAAAATCCACACCTCACATATTATATTTATTTATTTATTTCTTATCAAATATGTGGTATATAGATGATAAGTAAAATAATTGAATTTGTTTAAGAAGAATAAAATCAAAAATTAAAAAAAATTAAAAATTAAAAAGAAACGTGATATATGATGTGTGGAGCTAATGAATAATAAAACTCTTTAATCAATGCCAGTTAGTTAATAAGATTTTTATTTGAGTTTAGGTTGGGAAATTTATGGTAGCCGTTGATGAAATCAGATAAAGAATGAAATACATTAAATATTAGAAAATAAGGGTTTGAGAAACAAAATAACTTCTGTAATGCCCCTAACTTTTAAGATATTTTGTTTGTAGGAAGGTTTGCGAAGAAAAGTATGGAATCTTGGGTGGACATGCCAACTTTGGGTTAGGATCATCACTTTCCTTCTTAGATCTTCTAGCTTTGTGAAAAAAGGATTTAGATTTCTTAAACTTTTACTTGGACTTTAACCTCTATACTGAAATAGAGATAAACATATATATAAAGTAGGTCTCACAGTATTTATTAAATATTTAATATTATTTGGAAAATTTACTCGATATATAGTTGTAAATGTTATTGAACCTACATAATTTATCCTTATTCCGTTTTGAGAAGTGATATTTACAGTCGTGCTATGTGCAAGCTCAGAGTACTTATTTTGAAAAAAAAATAGTATGTATAAAACTCACATGAAAAAAATTAACTTTTTAATAGGGAACCTCAATCTTATTTAAAAAGAATACGCAAAATTGGACGCATTAAAACTGTATCAAACATTACTCACTCGCTTTAAGCATTAGAATTCGAATAAAAACTCTAATAAATCCAAATTCTTGCAAAAATGTCATGCAGAAGAATTGGTGGAATATTGATCTTAATATGGGAAAAAAGTGCATACTATACAAGTACCACCCACATGCATTTTAGTAAATAGAAACTCCTTAAACTTAAACTTAAGCCAGATGGTAGATACTATATATCCTGCATTGTGTAACGTTGTGATTTTGACATTCATTGCTCAAACGGTTGGGTGATGATGTTGACTGCCAACGTTACTTAACCCTAATAATTAATATCGTTTAGGTCATGTGCCCAAAAGCTTTGAACTAGCCGTTACTTTACCATTACCATGTGAAAATCTTTGATTTATAAATGAATTTATAAAAAATATATAATTAAACTGATGTGTTTTGATATGATCTATTAGATTATAAAATAATTTTTATTATAAAATAAATATAACTAATTGTAATAAATAATATATTATGATAAATAATATATTGTGATTATAATATATTATGATACAATAAATTTCATGTAAATCTATTTTTAATTGTAAATTTTTAACCTCTCGGATAATAATCTTTGTCTCATAGAAATACCACTTTTAACTAATGATGTCTCTAATTACCTATTTAAATATCATAAGTTATGATCTGTCCAGAATTAAAGACATGAGGCAATAATTGTAAACTTTGTGGTACAAAGCCTCATCCAATGGGCAATCTTCAACAAAGCTGGCTCTAATAACGTTGTTTTGGTTGTGTCATTCAAAAGGTTAACAGTGCCAATAAAAGAAAGATTAACAAGTAATAGCGCCTCCTCATTTAAAGATAATTACGTGGCTTCCAATCCCAAAAACCAAGCAGGGAGTAATCATTTTAATTAGTTCCATGCTCTACAAAGTATATACCTGCACCTACATTCATATATACTTGTAATAAATAAATAAAACCACCCGAGCTAGAAAACTATCTAATATCATTAGTCACGATTTATATGTTGAATTTGTAAAGCCTGATTTATTTTTATGACGGTCCGATTTGATAAGGACTAGTCACAATTTTTTGATAATTTTCAAAAAACAATTTGACCCTCTTTGGCACGCCATAGTCAACAAAATGACTTGCTTGACAAAGCCCTTTTTTTGCAACTAAGCTAATTTAATCAAGAAAAATTTTACACATCATCCACACACATTATATATATTTTTTTCTATTATTAAATATGTAGTGTATGGATGATAAGTAAAGAAATTCAATTAGTTTAAGAAGAATAAAGCAAAAAAAAAAGAAAGTATGGTGTGTTGTAGGGGTGGGCTCCAACTCGGAGTGCCCACCTTCGACCTCTGAGTCGGAGGTAATCGTGTACTCCGACTTCGACTCCGATCCCATTCGGCTATTCAGTCTGAAAGTCACCATTGTTGTGGTCATGGACCAATCAATAACTAAATACTTTTCATCCTGTGTTTATGGAGTGGAGAAAAACAAGTGATTTTGTATTATAGTAAACCACAAGAATGTTATCTAATTCAAATGTAAAACATGGCTATAAGTAGTAGAATTCATTTCTCATCAATAAAGGGGGTTCTCCATCCCATGGGCATGGTGTGTTCGTCTCAATCATTTGTAATTATGCTAGAGTTCACAATTAAGTCTACAAAATCATAAAAATTAGAAGTTAAATATTAAAATATTAAAAATATTTAAATAATCATTTAAAAGTATATAAAGTTACCTGATTCAAGCCTAAAGCTCTCGGCATCAATAGTATCTAGTCTAATGTATGTTTCACTTAGCCAGTTCTGTGTGCAAACGAGGGCCTCCACAGTTGACGGTGCCAATGAACTCTGATAAGCATCTAACATGCAACCTCCGATGCTAAACGTCGACTCAGAGGTAATCGTAGTGACAGGAATGACTAGCACATCTCGGGCTATTCTAGAAAGGGTTGAAAAATTGGTGAAATTAACCTTCCACTAAGTTAATAAATGAAATGCATCACTAGGTGCCTCAACATCTTCTATAAAATATCACTCAATCTCAGACCTACACTACATAATATTTCTCGATGCACGGATTTGATGATACCGTTGCACCAAAACAGATGAACTCTGTGCATGTGTGTCATCTAAAGAAGATGTCGAGCTGGTCGGGTGTAAGGATCTACCACCTACGGTAGAAGACTGACCATTGTTACTATATTGGCTATATAAGTCATCAATATCACTTTTTACTTGTCTAATAAACTCTCCAGACTTCTTTTTTCCGAGAACGTCCCTAATCCAAAAGTCTATAATGACCCACTTATATCGGTCAATGATTGCAGCCATAAATAGTAATCAATTTATCTTCTCAATATTTTCTCAATATTTATCATATTTGGATTTCATCCTTGTAGTCATACCAAATAACAACCCCAAATTGTTAGGACAACTCTGTTGTAAGTGGTCATGAAGCCCAGAGAGCTCGTCGTAGTATAAGTTTGCAGTCGTATATTTGGATCTAGATATCCGCAGAGTCATGTCATAAAACAATTTACACAATTGAATAAAATATTTCATATTGGTCCAATCAGATAAAGAAAGAAATACATTAAATATTAGAAAATAAGGGTTTGAGAAACAAAATAACTTCTGTAATGTCCCTAACTTTTAAGACATTTTCTTTGTAGGGAGGTTTGCGTAGAAAAGTATGGAATCTTGGGTGGACATGCCAACTTTGGGTTGGGATCATCACTTTCCTTCTTAGATCTTCTAGCTTTGTGCAAAAATGATTTAGATTTCTTAAACTTTTACTTGGACTTTAACCTCTAAATTAAAATAGAGATAAATATATGAAGTAGGTCTCACAGTAGTTATTAAATATTTAATATTATTTGAGAAATTTTCATATAACAATTTGATTATGTTTGTGACTTAAGAATCTCCAAACATAAAGTTCACTTGGCGCTCATATGACAGGTCACTCTAATATTGAAACTCAAGCAGAGAGTTTGTTTGGCACTCTCTCAACATGTCGCTCGAGTGAACACTATACATAGAGTTGGGTCAAAACTCTCTCAAGCGAATAATACAATAATTATGAAATTAGGGTTTCTACTATATAATCCTATAAATATGTAATTAATGAACAATATGATCATTTGGAATAGTGTATTTTTGCCTCATAGTGTATCTCGGCATTCTTCAAGATAATAAAATTCTCTACAGTTCCGTAGACGTAATCATGTTGCCGAACCACATAAATCTTTATGTCGTGCGATTAATTTCTTGTTTTACTTTACTTTTCTTACATTATTTTTCACAATATTATATAGTCTTAGATTGTGCAATTCTCACATACTTTATTTTAAAAAGTTGATAAATACGCGACTCGCATGAGAAAATTCAATTTTTAATAGTGGGCTCTAGTTTTCTTTAAAGGGAGTGCGTAATTTAAATATCTTATGACTGTATCTATCATTACTCTAAGTCACTTTAACCCAATTAGAAAATTAAAACCATCATTTGCCATTCCATTTTGTGTGTGTGTGTATAATATATATATATATATATATTTATTAAAAATAACATTTGTTGTTTATTCAATATACGTAATTTAGGCAATAAATGGGTTTGGTTACCTTCTGGTTATGCCTACTCAAAAGGGTTCTGTTTATTAAAATTGGATGAGACCAAGATCAAGCATACTGGTCCATCTCAAACCGATGTGTTTCTCACATACACACAACACACACACACACACACACACACACACACACACACATATATATATATATATGTATGATTAGGTGCAGAGGCCCAGAACATGTTTGGTCACTAGAAAAAAGCAGAAGGTTTTTAAGATTCCAACTCCATTTATTTATAAGGTACTTATTAATGCGTATTGATCAATTTGTTGAACACATCATCTTGTCTTTAATGTATTGAAGGATCCGCTCGCAGGCCCTTTTCATCTTTTTTCATACTTTTAGCTTCGACCCTTCTGAGCTTTATTTTTGGGTGGGCTGGGCCTTTTACTGATAACCGAGCTGACTGGATTCTAGGGCCAATCCTTACTAGCCCATAATTTAGGCCTATTCCTTATTAGCTCATTACATTGAACATCTTAAAAAACCTCGTCCAAATTTAAGAGTTTGAAAAGAGAGTAAACACGTTAGAAGAACGTCACAATATTTCTCTCTCTCTCTCTCTCTAGTATTAAATACTTCATAAATATCATAAAATTCATTTTCCTAACTCAAGTTTTTGAGTATAGATCATCACAGGTGTGACCATTTTTTGTCAGTCCAGTGAGTCCACCTAAAAGTAATTCTATTCTTGTAGTCATACCAATTCTCCCTCCCTTTCTCCGTCTGCGAAGTTTTACTCGGTAGCTTTCAACAGATCTTCTTTCGTAGCCAATTCGCCATAGTTTTCACAACTTGAGATTTGGCAAAAAAAAAAAGTTTGCAGACAGAAAGTTCGCTCGAGTCTCACTCAATAGTGGGCTCGAGCGAAGCCCAGGCATAGAGTTCGTTTGATAGTCGCTCGACTTGACGCTCGAGCAAAAATCAGACAAAAAATTCGCTCGATGCGTGCTAGACACTCCGCTTGAGCGAAGATCGCAGAAAAGTAAAAATTAAGACTTCCGCCGTGTAACCCTATAAATATGCTTATTATAAATAGTATGATCGTGATGAGCAATAATATTTTACCTCTTATCCTCAGCATAATAAAATCTTCTGTAACTTTGTGGAAGTAGGCATGTTGCTAAACGACGTAAATTTGTGTCTTGTGATTGATAGTTTGATTATTTCTTGTTTACTTTTGTTTTATTGTCTTTGTTTTTCGCAACAATTGGTATCAAGAGTCATTGTTCTGGTTTGAAGGAGACCGATGACTAGGGAAGAAGTGAAGGTATCTAGGGTCGAGAAATTGGACGGCATAGACTTTAGATGCTGGAGAATGCATATAGAGGACTACCTCTATGGGAAGAAACTCCATCTTCCACTATTGGGGAAAAAGTTGGACAGTATGGATGATGCTGATTGGAACCTGTTAGATTGACAGGTCTTGGGGGTTATTTGTCTGACCCTTTTGAGATCAATTGCACACAATGTTATTAAGAAGAAGACTATAATGGATCTCATGATGACTTTTTCAGGTATGTATGAAAAATCATCTGCGGATAGCAAGGTGCACTTAATGAGAAAGTTATTCAATCTAAAGATGGTTGAAGGTATGTTTATTGCCCAACATCTAAAAGAGTTGAATACTATCATAAATCAATTATCTTATGTTGAAATTGAGTTTAATGATGAGATTCAGGCACTGATACTGTTAGCATCATTACCAAAATTGTTGGGAACCCATGAGAATGGTTGTTAGTAATTCTGCCGGGAAGATGAAATTAAAATATGATGATATTCGTGATTTGATTTTGGCAGAGGAGGTGCGCATGAGGGATTCCGGCGATATCTCGTGGTCAATTTCTGCACTGAATGTTGATGCTCGAGGGAGAACACATGACAGAAACTCAAATAGAGACATATCAAAATCAAGGAACAAGGGCAAGAGCAAGGCAAGGCCTGGACAATAGGCAACCTGCTGGAATTGTGGCAAGATTGGTCACATAAAAAGGAACTATAAAAATTAGAAAAAGACGGAAAATGACATTGCAAACATGGTAACTAAAAAAGTACATGATGCACTATTACTTGCAGTTCACAGTTCGGTCGATGATTGGATACTGTATTCAGGGGCTTCCTTTCACACCTCTTTACACCAAGAGATCATACAAAACTACGTTACTTGTGATTTTGGGAAGGTATACTTGGCTGATGGAGATGCACTGAATGTGGTGGGAATGAGAGACGTTGACATTGTACTCCCTAACATGAATGTGTGGACCTCGTAGAAAGTCAAACACATTCTTTAGCTGGAGAAAAATCTCATCTCTATAGGATAGCTTGACGATTGTGGCCATTCAGTATTGTTCTCCAATAGTATGTGGAAGGTTACTAGAGGAGCAATGGTGCTGGCTCGAGGTAAGAAGACCAGTACTATGTACATGACATCAGGATCGAGTGACACTATTGCTACCACCAAATAGAGAACACTACAGAGTTGTGGCATTGCAGACTTGGCCATATGGGTCAGAAGGGCATGAAAGAACTACTATCGAATGGCAAGCTACCAGAACTAAGGTCAATTGATCTAGGTATGTGTGAAAGCTGTATACTGGGGAAGTAAAAAAATTTCAGTTTCATGAAGAGTAGTAGAGCATTGAGATCAATAACGCTGGAACTCATACACACAGACTTGTGGGGGCCTTCCCCAGTGTTGTCTCTTGGAGGCTCTCGATAATACGTCATGTTCATCGACGACCACAACAAAAAGATAGGAGTTTACTTTTTGAAATTAAAATCTCACGTGTTTGATGTGTTCAAAAAGTGGAAAGCTCTAGTTGAGACAGAGATAGACCTAAAGTTGAAATGCTTGAGGTCTGACAATGGTGGAGAATACATTGATGGAGGGTTTAAGAAGTACTACGTAGCTCATGGTATCAGAATGGAGAAGACAATCGTAGTGTTGTTGAGTGCATGAACAGAACCATCAATGAGCGTGCTAGAAGCATGAGATTACATGTTGGGCTACCACCTACATTTTGGGCAGATGTAGTTAGTACTGTCACTTACCTAATCAATTGGGGAGCATCAGTTCCATTAGAGTGCAGACTATCTGAGGAGACTTGGATAAAAAAAGAGGTTAACTTTTCTCATCTTAAAACTTTTGGTAGTGTTTCTCACATTCATGTTAATTATGATGCTCATAGCAAGCTTGAGGCCAAATAAAAAAGATGTTATTTCATTGGCTATGGAAATGAGGCATTTAGCTATTGATTCTAGGATGAGCAAAGTCTTAAAATCATTAGGAGCATGAACGTAATTTTCAATGAGAAAGTTATGTACAAGTACAAGTCCGATACAATAGCTGATGCGACTCCTTAGGAGTCTGAGTTCGTGCGTTTGGATGACCTACCAGAGGTTACAATGCAGAGTAGAGACATGAGTGACGGGGAGAGTGGGCTTAGTGCACCCATTCCTATTATTCCTCAATTAGATCCAGAGTCGTCCACATCTGCAGTTGCAGTTGCAGTTCGTAAGTCTATCAGGAACATTCGACCCTACGGCTATTCTCACCCATTTTGAACTATATTCTGCTAACAGATGGTGTGGAACTGCACAACTATGAGGAGACATTGCAGGATAAAAATTCAAGCAAGTGAGAGTCAGTCATGAAGGATGAGATTGATTCCTTGTTAGGGAATTAGACATGAGAGTTGACAAAACTTTCACCAGGAAAGAAAGCATTGCATTACAATTGAGTATACCAGGTGAAGACTAAGCATGATGGCAGTAAAAGGTACAAGGCAAGACTTGTTGTTAAAGGTTTTCAGCAGAAAAAAGGGCATTGACTACTTTGAGATCTTCTCTCCTGTGGTGAAGATCACGACCATCAGGTTAGTATTGACAATGGTGGCTATTGAAGATTTACATCTTTAGCAGTTAGATATGAAAATAAGTTTTCTTTATGGGGATTTGGAGGAAGACATCTTTATGCACAAGCCTGAGGGGTTCGTAGTAAAGGAAATGAGAGTTCATTTTGCAAATTGAAGAACAACTTTTATGGCCTGAAACCAGCTCCTAGACAGTTGTACAAGAAATTTGACAGTTTCATGTGCAGTTTAGTGTACATTAAATGTTAGGCAAACCATTGCTACTATGTTAGGTACTTTGAAAAATCCTATATCATTATGTTGTTGTATGTGGGGGAAGCATCAAAAGTTTCTATTTTCATGCACAAAGGATCCGAAGCTATCAATAAAAAGCAACTTAATTTGCTGAAATCCACGTACAATTTATATCTTCTCTTTCTCTCTCTCTCTCTCTCTCTCTCATCTTTTTGGAGAATTACTTGGAGCGAAATTAGGCAGTACTAATTAGATAATTATATATAATACCATCATCCTTATCATCAATCTCTTTATGATCATTTTATGAGAAGATCCTGATATAGATTGCAAACTCATTGGCTCCCCCAAAAACCCTATCTTCCTCAACAAGCAACCCGATGGATCCAACCATATTTCCACCCATATATATATATATATATATATATATATATATGTATGATAACTCATGATCTTTTGTTGTGATTAGTTTAATTCCAAACGTGTCTCTCTAAACTCTCCTTTCTACAGATCATCGATCGATGCATGCAAATATTAATCCACATGAAGGCCCCAATATTTACTCCTTAACATTAATCACCTTTTTTATGCCCCTTGATTATTTAATCAGCAGATTTGGTTCAAGCAACCATTGCATAATTTTCCAAATAATGCAAGAAGTAGGCTTGATTATACCTTCATATTTGGTTGAGTTTCTTGCTAGCCACAATTTCCAAAGTATTATACACAGGGAACTAATTGAGTAGTTATATGAATATGATTTGTCCTATGGAAAACTGACCACCAAGTTAGCAATTTATCTTTCTTTCCCAAATCTAATAGACCTAAGACACCAAAAGTCTATGAGAACTGAAGTCATACAGATATAGCAATATCACAATCATTAAAAATATGTAAATCAGACTTTACAGTCTTGCAGCTACAACTACACTTAGAGGCCAAGCTTATGCCACATTTTTTAACATTTATGTCCAACGCTACCTCATTATTCAACAATTTTCATACAAAAATAGAAATTTTCATTGGAAGATTCTTACTCCAAATATATTTGGCAGTAGAAAGTCAAGAGTGTTGGGTTCTAAGAATGTTCTATTCTGACAGAGTAGTGAATTTACCATCATTTGTATGCTTTATATATCTATCATCATCACCACTTATTAGTTGTATTTGAAAACTAAGAACATGATGCCTTAATACAGGATTTTGTAGAATTTCAAGCTTATCTCTCTACCAACCAGCTACAGAATATAAATAATTTAATCTCAGATTTGGTAAAGTGATAAGAAAACCCAAGGATGCAATGGACCCATTAGCCATCCAGTTATCATTCCAAAACTGATATTACCACTTCTAATATTCCACTGACTTTGAGATTGTATGAATGGTAGATATACATATATAGATCTCCAAATATGAGAATGTCATGGCCTTGCTTAAATTTATTCCAACGGTACAACATTAGAAAAATACTTTTTGCCTCATATAAATTGCCCAAAGAGAGGTTGAACTTACTAGATTCCAAACAAGTTTGCATTGTAAAGCTTTTACAACATCATATGAATTTCTTATGCCTATACCACTCTCTTCAACAGGTCTACATATATTTTCCCAAGAAATTCATTTTTTTTAATGCCCTTCACTTTCTCCCCAAAAGAATGATGCAAAAGCTTGTTGAATTAAATCTAGCACCCTTTTAGGAGGACAAATTACAAAAATAATATGAACTAGAACGGAAGACAACACTACCTTAATCACAGTTAATTTCCCTCTAGCAAACAACAATCTACGTTTCCAACCAACAACTTCTTTTTCTAATTTTAGCAAGAATGGTATCAAACAAGTCTATAGTCAATCTTCCACAATAAAGAGGTACTCCCAAATAGGGGATAGGAAAATTACCTTCCTTGAAACTAGTGGCTCTAACCACAATCTGCCCAGATGTAGAGTTGTGCATAAGAAATACAATTTTTTGGGGATTAATTCGCTACCCAGATATTTGCTCATATTTGGAGATAAACTCCATTAATGAATCTAAACTCCTTTTGGATCCATTAGAAAACATTAACAAATCATTAGCAAATAAAATATGAGAAATGGTAGAACAACCTCTTGGCTAGGGATGTCAAATCGTGTTAATAGGTCGTGTTCGTGTCATGTTAAGGCATGCATATTATACTATATGGGTCAACCCCAACCTGACCCGTTAAACTTATCGTGTCAAAATCTCAGACCCTAACACGACCCATTAACATAACGGGTCGTGTTGTGTTAACCCGTTAGTAAATACTACGATATAGGTTAATATGACTCGACCTGTTTATGTAAAAAAAAATTCTATTCATTATCCCAACACACCACACTCCACATTTTTTTTTTCTTTTACCAAATGTGTGATATATGAATGATGAGTAGAAGAATTCAATAAGTTTAAGAAGAATAAAATAAAATAAAATTTAAAAAAATAAAAAGAATGAAAAATAAAATAAAAAAAAGTGTGGTGTGTAGGGATGATGAGTAGCAAAGTTCAGGTTGAATAGACCCAAAATTAATCCGTTTGACCTATTAAGTTTAGCATAATTTTATATAAATGTTAAAATTACAATATCTATAAAAAATATAATTTTAATTACAAGTCTAAAATTACAATTCAAATAATAAAAATATCGAAATTAAAATCCCATCAATTTTACTTTTAAGTATAAGGGTATAATTGTAACTTTAACTTTCTTAACGGGTTGACCAGTTAAGTAATCGTGTCTTAACTTCTCAACCCGTTTTGACCCGAACCCGTTAAGATTAAACGCTAATCCATTATTATCGTGTCGTGTTCGTGTTGGATTAACGGGTCGTGTCACATATTGTCACCCCTAGGTTTGTAAGGAATGAAAGAAGACTCTTGAAGCAACTGTGACAGCTCCTGCTTAAAACTTCTTCACTTAAGATAAAGAGTAAAGGTGAGAGTGGATCCTCTTGCCTCAAACCTCTGATGGAATGGAAAAAACCTTTATGAGCTCCATTAAAAACAACAAAGGAAAATGGACCTGCAAAACAATGTTACAAAAGAGAAACCCAAATTTCGAAAGAACTTTTGACAAGAAAGACCATTCAACACGATTAAAGGCCTTAGCCATATCCACTTTTCATATAACATTTCCCCATCTGTTTTTTTTTTTTTAGAAGCTGTTAGCAAGTTCTTGGGTAAGAACAATGCTTTCAGAAATAAGTCGGCCATCAACAAAAGTACCCTGTTGTGGAGAGACAAGTCTAGGCATCAAAGCTCCAAGCCTAGTTACAAGAATTTTAGATATAATTTTGTATGAAACTTGGCAAAGGCTTATTGGCCAAAAATCAGCAAACGTGATTGGATCATTCACTTTGGAAATCAAAATAATAAAAGGATGTTGCAAAGAAGTAGGAAGAGGAGACCTCTAAAAAAATCAAGCACTGCATCCCAAACATCATAACCAACGATTTCTCAACAACTATAGAAACAAACTGATGAAAAACCATCTGGCCCTGGTGCTGATAAGCTAGGATAGAATCTACAACAACTTTAACTTCTTCAAGAGTGGGTGGCCTCAACATATTCACATTATCCTCATCTTTAACCAAGTGTGGAATGACTTGTATACTATCAATGCACCATAAAACATTCTCTGAAGTTAAATGGGCCTGAAAAAAATTCAACAAGAGCAGATATTATATCACCATGATTGCAAGAAACAATACCATTAGGAAGAGTTAAAGAAACAACCATTGATTTTCTCTTTTTATGCAAAAGCATTTGATGAAAGAATTTAGAGTTTCTATCCCCTTCTTTGAGCCAGCTTATTCTAGACTTTTGCTTATAAAAACTTACTTCTTGAAGCGAATTTGATCATACTCAAATTCTAACTTATGCAAAAGACTAAGGAGTTGGTTGGATACAAGAAGAATCTCAACTTATCTGATTTAATTATTACAAATTTTCTAAATTTTCACACAAAATGCAACAAATAATTCAACTTCTTCAAATCTCAAAACAAAAATAATATTAAAAAATAATATTCTAACAATATTTTATTCAACTTTCAACTTTCATATCATATCATATCATCTCAACTCATTATCCAAACCTCTTCTAAGATTATTCTTTGAATTTAATGTTTGTAGTGCCAACTCTGCCACTTGAATATTATCTCTTATTTCAGCTAGTTTCTTAAAATTGTCACCAAAAATTGAGGCATTCCAATCCTTTAGAGCAGTTTTCAGTCTTTTCATTTTTAAGACCATCCTTTTTAAACCAATCTTATTACAAGGTTGGTTCCAATTATGAGCAAAAAATTCCACAAAATTTGGATGAGTAATTCCAAAAAATTCTAACTTTTTACACAACAGAGGGCAATGATATGAATATATTCTTTCCAAGTGTATTAAAACAGCATGTGGAAAAGAAACCAACGAAAGCTCTATCCGATGTTTCCCAAATAAATTGCCCATCCCTTCTACAATGCCACATGAATTTTGATCCAGAGAAAGGATGATCATATATTGCCCATCCTTTCTAAATCACTTTTAATGCTATTAAAATTCTCTATAAAATCATCCAGGATTTTTCAACTGTTTCCACCCTTAACAGGGATCCCCACAACTCCTTTCTAAGAATAGAACTACATTTAGCATACATCGCTAAAAACAAAGCTTCCGAACTCACGAAATCTGCAATAAAAAGAAATATATTGTGATGAAGATGACATAAGAGAAATCGCTATACCCTCTTTTGCAAGCAGCCAGACTTTTCTCCCTTCTACCTCGTTCGAAAAAGATTGTGATATACCCAACCTTCTTGCAATTTCCAAGGATTTATTAAAAGCCACCATTGGCTCCAACACAACAGCTATACATAGATTATGTAACTCTTATTCAATCCCCTGTCCGGATTGTAAGCAATTCGGGTAGGGGTGGAGGAGAGAGAGGTTTTGGGCCCGACATTCCTACTTGAGTCATCTATCCCAAATTGTAGGTCCACAACTCCCTCTCCAAAAAAAGATGACTATCATGATGTGATTAAGAATGCATGAGGTACCTCATTCCATTAAAACAGTAAAATGGAGATTGCAAAGGTGGGATTGATTAGATGCAGAAGATGAAAGCTAAATAGCGATTCTATAATGCAAATAAACACTTTAAAACAGAATCGACAAGTTTAATGCCAAAGAAACAGTACATCCAGCCATTGATGTTCCTCACTGTTTTGCTACGCTTTCTCACTGATATTTGGCACTTCCAAACTCTATTCCACTCTATTTAGATGGTGTAAGACTAAAGAAGATTGAGTGAGTAAGTCTGGAGACCAAACGTAGTATTTATAGTCGAAGCTTCCATCAAACTTTGGTGGCTACGTGTCCCACGTGTTCAGTTTATCATGGGGCAGTTCCAACGTTCTACGAACATGATGAATAATTAGAGTGGACCACTTCAAGAACTCCTAAACTTAAGGAAAGCTAGAGACTCGTTTTTACGAACGGCCTCTGTGAGAAACGATCAACATTCTTCCACTTGGTCCACACTTCTAATCTAATGTTTCATCTTAAACCTATCGATAATCTGTATTTAAGTAATAAATACATGAATCATGGTGATAAGTCTTCTAATGACGAGTATTACCTTCCATGTATTATTATATATTTATTTCTTAAACATTATAATTTATGTGGCCACAATTTCTTAATAAATAAACCCTATGTTTATTCTTGGTCCATCATAGATGAATTTTCTCAAAATTAAATTAAGGTGCACATCAATATGAGAAAAAACATAAAAATAATTAAGAATTTCATTAAAATAACATTGTTCATACAATGAAAAATTACATAATGGAACCAAATCCCATATTCACTACATGATCCTTGAATTTCAATGATGGCATGCCTTTAGTCAAAGGATCAGCAATCATTAGCTTAGTGCTAACGTGCTCAATGACCACTTTCTTTTCTTTAACACGTTCCTTTATGGCTAAATATTTGATGTTGATGTGTTTATATTGACTCCCACTTTTGTTGTTCTTAGCCATAAAAATAGCAGCTGAATTGTCGCAATATATTCTCAATGACCTAGAGATCAAATCCATAATTCTAAGCCCAGAAATGAAGTTCTTAAGCCATACACCATGTGAAGTAGCCTCAAAACAAGAGACGAACTCGGCTTCCATAGTGGAAGTGGCAGTCAAAGTCTGCTTGGCACTCCTCCATGATACAGCTCCACCGGCCATAAAAAAAATGTATCCTGATGTTGATTTGCGTGAATCAATACAGCCAGCAAAGTCAGAATCTGGGTAGCCAATTATTTCCAGATTGTCCGTTCATCTATACATAAGCATGTATTCTTTGGTTCCTTGAAGGTACCTTATTACTTTTTTTGCAGCTCTCTAGTGGTCTAAACCTGGATGACTCTGATATCGTCTCAACATTCCCACAACAAATGCAATCTTAGGTCTTGTACAGACTTGAGTATACATTAGGTTTCTGATAGCAGAAGCATATGGAATGTTCTTCATTTGTTCTATTTCAAGGTCATTTTTCGGGCATTGGTTCAAATTGAACCTATCACCCTTCACAGTAGGAGCTACACTTGGTGAACAATTCTTCATCCGGAATCTCTCTAAGACTTTATTAATATAGGTTTCTTGATACAGACCCAAGATACCTTAAAATCTGTCTCTATGAATCTTAATGTCAATGACATAAGATGCCTCACCCATATCCTTCATATCAAAACTTTTAGAGAGGAATTGTTTCACCTCATGCAGCAAACCCTTATCATTGGTTGCTAGCAAAATGTCATCCACATATAAAACAAAAAAACATATTTTACTCCCACTAACCTTCTGGTATATACATTGATCCATAACGTTTTCTACAAAACTGAATGAAAAAATTACATTATTGAATTTCAAATACCATTGGCAGGATGCTTGTTTTAAACCGTATATAGATTTCTTGAGCTTGCAAACCAATTGCTCACAATTACTAGAGGGAAATCCTTTAGGCTGTTTCATGTAAACCTCATCCTCTAGAACTCCATTGAGAAATGTTATTTTCACATCCATTTGTTGCAACTTTAAGTTAAAATGGGCTACTAATGCCAAAATAACATGCAAGTAATATTTCTTAGATATAGGAGAGAAAATCTTAGTGTAATCAATTACTTCTTTTTGAGTGAATCCCTTAGCAACGAGTATTGTCTTGTATTTTTCAATGTTGCCCAATGAGTATTTCTTAGTCTTAAAGACTCATTTACATCCAATAGCTTTTATACCATTTGGCAACTCAATAAGATCCCAGACTCTGTTACTCTTTATAGAATTCAACCATTCCTTTATGACATTGTACCATAATTCTGAGTCTTTGCAACTGATGGCTTGTGAAAAGAATTCAGGATCATTTTCAGCTCCAATGTTATAGTTAGATTCTTGCAGACACACAACATAATCATTAGGAATTGTTGATTTTCTTGCTCTAATAGATCTTCTTAATGTTGTATCATCATCTTCCTGATAAGTATATGGTTCAACTCGTTGTTTAAATATTTTTGGCAACTCTTGAACTACATGATCTACTGAAATGTCGTCAACAACTTGTGAAACTTTAATGATTGGTCGTTCAAGACCAGTTTGTACTTGACGGGTGCTGTAAATAATAACCAATCTATCACTTGAGGTGGAAGGTTGAGATTCTGAATGATCATTCTCAGAAACTATATTCCTGGTTTGATCGCTCCCACTGATCAAGTCATTTTCAAGAAATTTTGCATTTCTTTAAAATCCGTAACCTTTAGACCTTTCAGCATATCTAATGAAATACCCACTAATGGTCCTTCGGTCTAGTTTCTTCTCTTATGGATTATAAATTCTCACCTCAGGCAGACCTCCTCAAACGTGCATATGTCGCAAACTCAGTTTCTAACATTTCCATAATTCAAATGGCATTTTAGAAACAGCCTTAATTGGAATTCGGTTTAATATATACACTGCCGTCTTAAGTGTTTCAGTCCACAAGGATTTATGAAGATTGAAGCTGTTAAGCATACTCCGCACCATGTTCAATATGTTCAGTTTCTTCTTTCTGCGTATCAGGTGCTTGTCCATTCTCTGTGTATCTACCATAATATTCACCACCTCTATCTGATCTCACAAACTTAATTTGCTTACCTCATTGTTTCTCTACTTCAGCCTTAAAGATCTTAAAGGCATCTAATATTTTGTTCTTGTTATGAAGCATGTAGAGATACATATATAGTGAGTAATCATCGATAAAAGAGATGATTACATATATCAGTATGTATGATCTCTAATATGTCTGAACTCCTATTGGCACCTTTCTTTGACTTGTTGGTTTGCTTTCCCTTTATGCGGTTCACACAAGTCTCAAAATCAGGAAAATTTAGAGTATTAAGTACCCATTCATTTACTAATCTTTTAATTCTATCTAAAGAGATATGACCTAATCTCCGGTGCCATAATTTAGAGGAATCATCATTAATAGCACCTTTTAGTGCCAGTGTAAATATGCATTGAATCATAAGTAGCATTGTTTTGTAAATTAATTCAGTAAAGACCATCGGACAAAGTACCATTCCCAACACAATCAGATTTATAAAATAAACTGAATGATGGATTTGAAAAATTAAAAGAATATTCAAAAGGTACAAGTCTTGAAACTGAAATCAAGTTTCTAAAGAAACTTGGAACATAAAAGGTCTTTTCCAACTTTAAAATAAAACCACTAGATAAAATTAAATAGCAAGTTCCTATAGTTTCCATATGCGAGCCCATCTTGTTTCCTGATAAGATGCTTTGCTTACTTCCTACTGGCTTCCTTAGGTTTTGCAAACCCTGCAAGGAATTTGAAATGTGGATTGTTGATCTAGAATCAATCCACCATGTGTTAATATTGACATTAATCATATTAGATTCATAACAAACAAGTGAGGTTATATTACCTTTCTGAAAGCCATTTCTGAAATTTGGTGCATTCATTCTTCATGTATTCTTTTTTTTTTTACAAAAGAAACACCTGGAATCTTTCTTAATACCATCTTGGGGAGGTATTTTGCATTTCACTTTCTGATTGGCTTGAGATTTGCCATTTTCACGCGTTGCCAGCATTGCACTTTCACCATGTTCCATCATCAGTCTCCCTTCTTCTTGAACACATATGATCATGAGTTCATTAATTAACCATTTATTCTTATGTGTGTTGTATGAGATTTTGAAGGGTCCATATTGATGCGGGAGGGTGTTCAGGATGTAGTGCACCAGGAAAGACTCCTACATTTCAATCTCGAGTTTCTTCAATTGAGCCACATTGTCCCTCATTTGCATGATGTGCTCACGCACACCTCTCAAACTGGTGAGTCTTAAGGATGAGAACTTCATGATTAGGGTGCTTGCTAGTGCCTTGTCTAAAGTGACAAATTGTTCATTAATGGCTTTTAGCAAGTCTTGAACCTTTTCATGCTGATCGACAAAACCACGAATATTAGTCGAAATTCTAGTCTTAATGAATATCATGCTGAGGTGATTAGATCCCTTCCATCTTTCATAAAGCGCGATGTCCGCTGCAGTGCTGGTATTAGTGAGTGCTGGAGGTTCATCTTTCCTAATAGCATAGTCTATGTCTATCCAACCTAAATGAAGAAAAACTCTCTCCTTCCAGACCTTATAGTAATCTCCCTTAAGTTCAAGGATATCATAATGCATATCAAAGAAATTTGCAGGTTGTACAACTGCATAAAATTATAGATTACATGCTTATGTTAAAATTGAGGCCTAAATAAACAGTTCCATGCTTTACCAATGCAAATAATGCTTTAAAAGTTGAATATAATGACATAAAATTGCCCGTGAGCTAAAAGTTTAATTCAAGAAGATTCAATCATTGTTTATGATAGAATTTTATCAAATTATTTGCTTAATTCATAATTCTAAGGGTATATTATGATTATATTTTGATATATATTCTATCTTAGATTAAACTTATGATAAAATTATCAAATCATTTACTAAATTCATAATTCTTGTAAATAAGTTATGAATAACTTGATATTTTATCTTAATTAATAATATAAATAAAATAAAAATTATTGTGAGATAAAATTTATAATATTAAGTATAATTAATTACAATTAATGTTTAATATTTTTTATGTGATCCTAATCAATCATAATATATAATTTTATTTAATTAAAGATGCTGTGGCTATTCTCTAATTAATTAAAATTATATGGATCACTAGACATTAAATTGCATAAGACTAGCTTAATATTATGAATTACATAATTTTAACTAATACTAACATGTTATTATTATGCACAAAATATTCTCATAATATAAGCATAAATATTGCACAATCAAAACTATAATATTATGCATAACATTTAGTTTCATGCGTTTAACTATATACTCATCCAAAAATTGCATGTATTAATATAGAGAAAAATTAATCAATTCATGCAAACTAAATATGAGCATAATAAATAAATTTGCACAACAATTATCCCAATTGTATATAATTCAATCAAATAAAAATTATAAGCACAATTATACAGCATAACAATTATAAGCGCAAAGGGCGTGGGCCCAAAAACCCACTTTTCAGACCATCTATAAAAGTGAAAAAAAATTATTTTTTTTGAAAAACTGACCCATATAAACGACATGTCTTTTTTCTAAAATTGAAAACGACGTGTTGTTCGTTATTGTTTAAAAGAAAAATAGGCCATATAAACGACATGTCGTTTTATTAAACTTATAAACGACGTGTCGTTTTTTTGCTATATTGAATGAATACTGGCCCAACTAAATGACATGTCGTTTTCAACAAAACTAAAACTACATGTCGTTTATCTCTATACTGAATAAATGGCTCCGAACTAAATGACATGTCGTTTTCACCAAAACTGAAAACGACATGTTGTTTATCAATACTGAATGAAAGGCTTCCCCACTAAAAGACATATCGTTTTCAATAAAGTTGAAAACTACATGTCGTTTTAGTCGTCTTCAACCTCCAGACAGTTCTACAGATCACGATTTTGGGACCATTTTCACGTCAAAAAACACGTTTTTAATCACAGAAAGTTTAGAAAAACTATTTCCACATGATTTCTAAACTTCTTTCGAATAAAAAAAATCCAGAAATCAAAACTTAAAATTTTTTAAAACTTTCGGCCAAAAAACAGAGATGAACAGAGCAACTCTATAAACACCAATGTAGAGATGAAACGAGGCTTTGATACCAAATGAAAGCTAAATGTCGATTCTATAATGTTTAATAAACACTTTAAAACAGAATCGGTAGGTTTAATGCCAAAGAAACATTACCTCCAGCCATTGATGTTCCTCACTATTTTGCTGTGCTTTCTCACTGACGTTTGACACTTCCAAACTCTACTCAACACTATTTAGATGGTGTAAGACTGAAGAAGATTGAGTGAGTGAGTCTGGGGACCAAACATAGTATTTATAGCTGAAGCTTCCATCAAGCTTTGGTAGCTATGTGTCCCACGCGTTCAGTTTATCATGGGATAGTTCCAATGTTCTACGAATGTGATGAATAATCAGAGTGAACCACTTCAAGAGCTCCTAAACTTAAGGAAAGCTAGACTCGTTCTTACGAACAGCCTCCGTGAAAAACGGTCAACAAAAGAAGCTTGGGTAACTTAAGCAAATCTATCAATGAATTGTGTGATAACTATCTCTTACTCTAAAGTTGGCAGCAAAGCATCCTATATATGGAGAAGTATTTTAGAAGCTAGACAACTCTTGGAAGAAGGATTGATGTGGAAATGGGCAATGGGAACTGAGTGAAGATTTGGAAAGACAAATGGCTCCCAAGACCAATTCTTTTTAGATTTCAAAACTCTACCATAGGGTTATATGATAAAACAAAGGTTAAATATTTGATTGATAGTGGCACAAACCAATGGAACATCTCTTTGCTAAATGAAATGTTTTCTAAATCTGAGATCGAAGACATTAGAAGAAACCCTATCAGCCCATGCAATAGTTAAGATAAACTAGCCTCGAGGTATACTGGAGATGGTAAGTTCGCTGTAGAGAGTGTGGTAAGAGAGTGCTTACCACTTACAATGTGCTATAGTGGAGAGACAAAAGGGGCAAACATCGGGTAATATTGATCACTTTGTGATTTGGAAAAATGTTTGGAAGCTTAGAGTGGCCAATGCTGTTAAAGTCTTTCTTTGGAGGGCCTGTCATGAGGGCCTCTTAAAGTCTTTCTTAAAGCATGTGCCTCATCTGCCCATATAACATAGAGACAGTGGCACATGCTCTTTGGAGTTGCAGATCAATATAGGATGTATGGGGGAAATGTTCCAAAAGAATCCAAAAATGTGCAATTGTTGATAAGCCTTTCAGGGAAGTTCTGTCCTTTTTCTGTTTTAAACTTGAATGTTGAGGAAATTGAAGAATTTGCTGTCACGGCTCATCAGAATTGGAAGAGAAGAAATAGATTTGTATTTGAAGAAATTTTTTTATCCCCTAGCTCTTTGGTGAGCCACACAAAACAAGCCATAAGTGATTACAGGAGCATGCAACAGAAAGCTACAAAAGGTGCAGCAACTACTTCCACAACAGATCAGCAATGGACAATAGCTCCTTGAAACACCTATAATTAAGATTTATCGAGATGTTGCAGATGATAAAATTCATTGTAAAGTAGGGACTGAAGTGATAACGAGGAATTGGGAAGGAAGAGTTATAGCAACACTGAGATCAACTCGAGATCTTTACCCTGATGCTCTCTCGGTTGAATCCATTGCAACATTAAAAGCTTCCATCTTGTGCACTAAATTAATGGAGCTGAGACATGCTATAGTACTTGAAGGGGATGCTTTGACAGTGGTAAATGCCATAAGAAGCTCCGAGGAACAACTGAGCATTGTTGAAATGATTTTTAAAGACATCAAGATTAATTTAAATACTGCCTTAATTAGAGGGGCTGCCACTTCCGAGAGAAACTGGGTTTTATTTTCTCTTCCTGATGCTATTAGTCGGCCCCCTGCCTCCGAAGTTCTACCACTAACCAAGAAAGATTACAATGTAGCAGGTAAATTTCATCAGCATGTTGTAGGGTATTGTTTCTTATTTCTCAAGTTTCTGGTCCTGGGTTTGAGAGCTGGTGGCACACTGTTGTTCCAGAAATGACATAAATTAATTTAAATCGAACTATTTACACTATTAACTCCAATACAGGCAGGCAGTAGCATTTTTTTTTACCATATTACTTTTCATTACACATAAAATAAGGCAATTAATATACAAGAAAAAAAAATATTAGTTGTAATGATGTCATGAGTGGTATCTCTTGGTGTTTCCATTAATGGGTATAAAAAATGAGAGTAAATTAGAAACAAAAGTCGTAGGATGAATTGAATTCCATTAATGAGTCCCCTAAGATCTGTAGCCACGACTAATGCATTTTATAATGGATGTTAACCAGTAATTTAGTACCTAATAAACGTAATTTCAATACATAAGATAATATCCCAGGATAAAAAAAATATATGAATAACTTTTGACCATAATAATATCAAGATTGCATAAATCCAACAGTTCCCAACCCTTGTATATCAAGGAAGGCAGATGACGTTACATACAATTGACCCATTTCGAAAACATTAAAATAGTTATTGGAACTTTAGACAAATTGTAACGCCCTGGTCCCGGAGGTCCGAAGAGTTAGCTCTTAATACTTAAAATTAACTTAAATAACACAACTATAAAATCCAGAAAATCCCATAAAATATTAATCCACTTAATCAATCCAAAAATCTAAGTTCTCCGTGGCGACAATAAAGAAATCTCCAATAACATAAATTAGAAATTCTCCAAAAACTCGAAAACATCCTCAACTCATCAAATCAAATACCCGAAAAATAAATCAGTTTACTAACTACGACCCTCAAATAAGCATTTGTACTCTCAGACACTTATTCCACTACGATCATCACACCTTGCTAAACTTTCTACTCTTGTTCTCCAGCTGAACCATCAAAATTATCTGAAAAAAATATGGAGATAAGGGGTGAGTTATCAACAACTCAGTAAGCAGATGACATATAGTAGGGTGTAAACATGAGCATTTACAGAGTTCAGAATACAGAACAAAAAAATATTTTCTTTCAGAATGCAGAATCAGAATAATGTTTTCAAAATGCAGCGTCAGAACATGTTATCAAAAATATCAGAGTGAAAGTTCAAAAATATTCATAATCAAAATCCCTTTGGTATAGCATAAACTGAAACATCACATCTTATCTTATCATATCAGAACAAATACCATGTTTAACCCCCGTGGTAGAGTTGTGCAAACCCCGGTAGTTAACCGAGTAGAAATAGAATGTGAATCTTCCCCTTATCATTCTCGGAGTCCCGAGTGTGTACATAGGAAAGACCACACAGAAAACCACTTTGTATCCAAAGTGGGTGTACCAGAAACAGAAAAGTTGGTACCAACCTGAACAAAGGCCATAGTTTTACACCCGTGATAAGGTCAGAATGAAACAGAAATAGAAACAGAATGTTATGCCAGAGGTTTTCAGAAATCACATCAGATCATATCAGAGTACAGAAAATCTTCAAAACAGAACAAAATCATATCACGACATAATTTATGCACAAAATTTCATATTCGCTCTCTTTTCAAAGTTCAGAAACAGAATGTCAAAAATAAGCTCATGTCTACACCAGTCATGACAGAAAATAATTTATTCTTAAACAGAATCTCATGAGTAATGCAGAACAAATAACTGAGGAAGTTCAAACTTCTTTTCAACATCAAATATGTATATTTTCCAAAAATAACCTCAGCTCATTTTATTTTAATGCAAAGTCTAGCATAGGAACCCCGCTTATGTCACAACCCCGCCCCAATCCTATGATCGGGACGTGGTCGCGGCAATTTATCTGTTCTTTCCTTATCATTAATAGTATTGTTTATACTATGCATTTTTTTTTCTACGAGGGTAAAAGGGATGGACGTGAACATGTCGTGCATGTACACTGCATTTCCAGTTTAAAAGTAAGCACCTGATAAACGATATGTTCAAGATTCTAAATAAAGGACTCTCAGAGTCCATCATCCATCATCAAACATACTAGTTCTAATTAAGAGGGGACTCAGTCCCCATAACACATACAAAAAGGCATTTAACCTTCCTATGTGGGGTTACCATCACCCCACCATAAAAAATACACCGTTACTATCATCCCACCATAGTACTTACACCCTTGCCCAAAGGCATATTGTTTTAAAGTCAAACCAACAGAACGTCCCAACATGGGACCCATAATAAAAACATAAAGAAAATAATCATTGTCCTCCAACTCAAACCAACCGGGAACTCTAAACCTTAGTCCTTCCCTCGTCAGCAGCACCTGGCTCCACAGCCTCATCGTTCATACCTGAATGTTTAAAACATAAACACAAAGTGAGTCTAATACTCAGTAAGCAGTACACCATGCCGTTAACTTAATAATCATATAATCTTTTTTTTTTTTGAAAACAAGCGTACATAAACGTTTGTTAGTTCTTGACAATGCTTTCATGCATAAACAATTAAAGAATAACTACACTTTCATGCATCATTGTACTTCATGCTTAACCGTACCTTTCATGCATAACTTTGCTTTCATGCTTAACTGTATCTTTCATACTTAATAGTATTTTTCATGTATAAACTGTACTTTTCATGCTTAAACATTCCTAAGAAATGACTTTACTTTATATTTCACTTTCTTGGACCAGTACACACTATTACGCCCTGTGTGTTGGGGTTAGCGGTCTTTTGGACCTGGATTCCACCCGCGGCCACAGGTTGGAACCCCTTTTATGGGGGTAGCACTGGGTGCACTACCAGTACCACTTACCCGGCATTGCCATCTGCCCATTCTTTGGTACCATTTTATTCATATGGCCATTACGTACGTTCATGCTTTTAGTTCTTTTCTTTTCTTTCTTTTTAGTTAAACATTTTCATTATCTTCCGTTAGTCCAATGCAAATGCTTTTTACTTAAAAAGTATTTCATGTCATGTTACGTATAAGTAAGGCATAGCTATTTAAGAGAGAGCATGCATAAAAGTTTCGTGATGCATTACCTTACATACACACAATTGTAATCAATAAGATACTTAACAGGGGCTACCAAGGAAGGCTTGTACATAATATATATATATATATATATATATTTATTCTTTTATAAGAGAACATGTACAAAGAGAGAGATATTCTTTCATAAGAGAGCTTTGTGTGTAAGGAGCATGGTCATAGCTACTTACCTCGAGGCTTTATAAGTAGAGTCTTTAAATCTTGAAATTACACTTCTATTCAATGAAAGGAAATAACATATTAAAATTCATTTCACTAAAGACTTTGCTACCCAATACCCATACGTGCTCCCTTAAATTCCAAAAATGGAATTAAGGCGTCTTCCTTACTCGTTAAACTATTTACATAGCATAAGTCAACCTTTAGTATCGTCCTTCCAATATTTAAGAAACCTCACATATTTTCTAAAACCAATACTAATAAAAGAGACAACTCTTGGCAGCTTAAAGGTTTCTAAATAAGCTTACTAGTTTAGGTTTAAAACTCTTAATGGCTTACTTAGGCCATAACTTGAGGAAAACATGTTTGAAAATCATAAACCTTAACTCTACTAATTAACAATTAAAGACATGAGTTTAACAAAAGTAAAACATGACTTAGACTCAAGAAAACATAAGAAAAGGGACTAGAAGATTCTGCCTTAGGACACTCGGCTGTTATACACACCAAGACAGGACATACACACACACGGCTTAAGACCATAAAACAGAACACACGCACAAGCATAGCTAGATCCATGAAACAGAACACACACACACACGCACAACTAGACCCACAAAACAGAACACACACGGCTTAGGACCGTAAAACAAAGCATATACACACAACTCGAATTCACCAAAACAGGGCATGACCCACAGCAAGACAAACTAAAGGTGCTCGGTTTTAAACCAGAAAATTTAGGTTTTCGTTTACTACCAAGTAGAGCAGCTAAATGAGAAAACAAATGAGGAAATGTCTCTAGAAACTACCACATAGTATTCGGCTAAAACAAAATCCGAAAACCCCCAATTTGCAAGAAACTCATGGAAGGATTATAATACCTGTTTGGGTCCTTTTAGAAGCCATGGAAACACACGCAACGAGAAGAGGAAGAGAATCCGAAATATTTGGGGCTGGAACACAACAGAAATTTCTGAAGAAAAGAACCCTAGATTAAACCCAACATCCAAGATTCCAAATCCAAAATTTAGAGCTAAAGAAACCCACTTACGGGGTCGATTCCCTTGAGGATCTTCGATGGAAAGCTTGGGTTCACAACTGAAAGGGATCGGCTTGAAGGAATGAGAGGAATCGCACGGGTTAGTGGAAACCGAGAGCCTCTCGTACGCAGGAAGAAAGCTTACGGAAATTTCTTCCTTTGTTTGCTTTGGGGACCGACGTGTAATAGGAGGAAATGAGAGTCAAGTGACTTGTTGAAGAAGCTGACGGTTTCACTTAGAGAAAAGTGAATTGATTAGTCAAAGCTTGTCTTACAAGCCAAAGGATGGACGGTGGGGATTCAAACATAGGAGGATATTTTCTCACCTACCTATCCTATGGTTGAGAAGGTTTGGGTCACTTTTTAATTTGATAAAAGTAGAGGACTTAAAGAAAATATTATAAGGTCTTAAAAAAACACACATTAAAAATAAAGACACCCATCTTAAAATAAATAATAACATAATGAAATTCTTTATTTCAAAATATTTAACTTAAAATATTAATAAATGACATAAATACCTATGTAGTGGTATTCGGGTATTACAGCTTACCTGGACTTTTTAGCTTTTGCAGGAATTTCCTCAAAATGCCGAACTATTATTAATTGTCACATATAACATAATAACGTAATTCTCATAAATTTTCAATTAATCACGTATTTCGATATTTAATCTTAAGTTTCTAAAATAACCTATTTAATTCCTCAAAACCTAAGATTACAAATCAACACTTTCTAAAATCGATTTACTAACTTGACTAAAATATATAAAAGTCTGACCTATTTATTAATAAAAACAAACTATAAAGTTTAATACTAGATAATATAATTATCCCAAAATATTCTAAATTAAACCATAACTATTTTTAAATAGACTAAATCATATCTAAAGTGTAAAAACAACATTACTCCAATATTGTTTACTCTTAAAATAAATCTTTACTTAATAATATATTAAAATACTTAAGTGATTTATGTAATAAAAAATATATAAGAGTTTATTAACACATAATAAAATTTTTAAAACACCTTAGCATAACTTGCAGTTCAAAGGGTAAAAAAGTAATTAATAATATTTGTGTAAAATATAACTTAGAACCATGTAGTATACTTACGTAAACCAAAATTATTTGAAGGAAACAGAGGCTACGTACGCGATATGGAGGTTAACCTTGACTGAAGGAGGTCGCGACAGGGCAAGCCAGTGGGAGGTGGCGGAGACATGACGGCAGAACACTGAGAGAGAGAGAAAGAAATGAGCGAGAGAGAGAAAAATCTCGCGTAGGAAAAGAGAGACACGGAGAGAGAGAGCAGAATAACGGCGAGGAGGTCGTGACATTCTATGAGCTTACTAGTAGGGACGCGGCGTGATAGGAGTGGCGTGGAGTGACCGTCGGAGTTCTCTATACCGGTGCTAACGACGTGGAGGCGCTGGCACCGTGTGAGGTGGCTTTGATCGACACGGGCATCGGCTGAGAGTTGCTCTGTTTTCAAGGGCTAAAATAGGGGAATTTTCGGTTCACAATGTAGGTGGTTGTCCTCGGTAATAAGGTGGTGGTGTAGTGGTGTACCACAGGGGAGCAGAGTTCCAGAGATGGTCAAGTGGAGGTGGCGCACGGCGAGGTGGAGCTGCGAACGTATAAGGATGTTGGCTACGACAATGCAGTGGTTGAGGCTTACATTCGCATGTCTGGGCAGCAGCGTCACGGAAACAAAACAACCGTGTTGTGTTACGGCTTGGCCAGTGGTTGGGGTGCTGCACGACTTGGGGTGCGAGAAACCGAGGGGATGGAGGCTGAGGAGGGCAGCAACTATGTTTCGACTGTGAGAAAACGAGAGGAGAGGGGGAAAAGGAGAACGACTAAACTAGGTATTTTTTTTTTTGTCGAGAGAGGAAGAACGTGTGTAAATATATGTGATATGAAAACCCTAGAGAGACGAGGGAGATGTGTGTGCGGATGAAAAACTAAGTCGTGCGTGTGCACGGAGTGGATAAAAAAAAATAAACTAGAGACATGTATGATCATGCATGCTGTGGACGACAGCAACCTAGGGGTGAAAATAAAATAAACTAAAACAAAATAAATAAATAAATTTGCGGGTGTTACACAAATAATGAGAAAAAATATATTTACAACCGTGAATTGTGCAACAACTGCTTAATCATTTTAAAAAAAATGAATAAAATATGAGACTCACATAAAAAAATTTAATAATAAAATTCACTTTTATCAAAAGCAATTAAGTAGTGTTTAAACCTTTACGTTCGTATCTAGAATTAATTATTAGTGATACTGATAGGTCCCAAACTTAGAGAGTAAAAGATTGTTAAGATAATTTGTTTCTCTTCAGGTGAGAATGTACCACAGATTTGAATTAATTTGCATATCCCCCATTAATAATTCATGTCTACTTAAATAGCAGTGTAACGCCCCAATGGAACCTTATAAAGAGCAAGAATTTCTCCTTCCCAAGTAATGTGGAAATCTCATACACCACCTACCCTTATCCATATTATATGGGGTATCACAATCTACACCTCTTAAATTCCCGACGTCCTCGTCGGGCCTGTCCATTATAGGTGGCATGGCTAAAGTCCCATATTTCTGGTTGGGATAGTCTATGATACCATTTGTAACGTCCCAATGGAAGGCCCAAACCACATGGCCTATACTTCAAAAGGACTAGTTAATGATACAATTGGAACCCCATTAGAACCTTATAAAGAGCAAGAACTTCTCATTCCCAAGCAATGTGGGATCTCATACACCACCTACCCTTATCCATATCATATGGGGTATCACAAGCAGAATCATGTAAACTGCAAACCGAAATAAAAGGAAAACGTGCGGACTAATAACTGAATGCAACGCTCGTAAAACAGAGCCTGAAACAGAGCATAAAAACAAAATAAAACTAACGAAAAGAAAATGACGTAAAATACGGAACTACTGAAGACCCCTTCGTGCGTAAACTTTCCCTAGCCACGACCCAGTCTAGCCTGCCTTCCTCATTGCATGCATGCCGCATGCACGGTCCTTCACGTTCTTGCCTGCCTTCCTCATTGAATGACGTAGCCTATCAGGTACGATGTGATTTTCCAGCTTCATGCCATGGAGGAATGTGCCAAAAAAGTAGAATAGACCAAGTCCGAAGGCCCAAGAAGCAATTTTCGGATTGAAATTAGCCAAGACTCCATATGAGCCTGTAGAATAAGCTATCACCAATGCAAGAACAGCCCATGGAATGCATGCGTTGGAGACAGTTAGCAATCGTGAGAATACTTCAGGGAATTTTTCTCTCACTTCAAAAGCCAAGAAATGGAGAAACATTGATCCAGTTGACAAAGCAAATGAGGTGGAATTCGCAATCGCAAATGCGCTGAAAGCCGACTTCTGACCATAAGTTGCACCATCCTTTCTGTAAGGCACGGCGAAAATAGCTGAGAAGGTGACAGAGGCAACGAAGGTTGCTACAAGTAAGTTGACATTAGCCTTCTCCTTATCAAAAGAAGTATCTACCCCTTGTTCTGTTTTCCCATTAATAGACGAGTCATTTTCTTCTTGCTTTGATGTGTTTCTATTCTCGATTTGTGGTTCGCTGGCCCCAGTAGTTTGTACTAATTTGATGGTTCTTCTGGGAAATGCTGCTTGCAAACTTGGTAGATAGCCAAAGTTAGGGATCAACATCTGTAAGTTTTTGAAATAGGCATTGATTAGAAATAGAATAATCTCTTTTATAAAGACATTAATGGATGGTCCTTTGAATCAAATAGCATAGGATCTTCTTTTTTTTTTTTGAAAGTGGTAACGTATTATGTTCGAACCACTAAGCTAGCTGGGTCAAGATCATAAAATTGGTCAAATTCTCTTTGTTGGTGCGTTTGGATGAATGGATTTGCAGTAGGATATGGATTTCAATCTTTAAAATCCAATTTCCATGTAATAAAACTTGGATTTGCATTAAAGCTAAACAAGCCTTTTAATTAAGTTTTTCAAAATCTTGGTTTCCAATTCATGGTTGATTTCAAAACCAAATCCAAATCCAAATCCAAATTCTATCCAAACGCAATACATCTGAATTCTAGTTCGATTTTTTACAGCTATACAAAATGCTTAGTTGCTATTCATTAACTACAGACTATTATTTGGAAATTACTGATCACAGTACGTTAATTTTTTATAAACACTACACGGCTAAGTTAAATGAATTTATAGTAGGATATATATATGGGTCATACCTTCATATACGGACTCTTCATAGCATTTGATTTAAGAATTTCCAAGCAACTTAGGCCTTCCTTGTTAATAGCCCCTTTGTCCACTCTTTTATCCCCTGCCAGTGCATTTAGTGTTCTGAAACGTGGGTGGACAGCAGCCAGATGCAACGGCGTGTTGCCCCTGCTATCTTGCTTGTTTATGAGATCATCAGGCACTTTGTCAAGCAGAAACTTGAATGTCCGGAAGCTTTTCCCAGTTTCCGCAGCCACATGGAGGGGCGTACGGCCTTTATTGTCCAATAGTTCGTACGTACTAGGAAATTGTGAAACCACCTTCTCCACTACCTCATGGTGGCCTCTCTCGGCTGCAATGTGAAGAGCAGACATTCCTTCCTCGTCCTTTATGTAAGCTGCCGAAGAACCTGCATGTTGTAATAACAGTTCCACGACTTGCACGCTGCCGTAGTGTGCAGCATAGTGCAGAGGAGTCCACCCAAAATCATCAGCTTCCGAGGCTAAATTTGGCTCTTCTTTTATCACCGCCAACAGAAAATTAAAAACTACAAGAGAACAAAAGGAAATGTTAAAAAATGAAGAGAGATAATAAAGTATCCTTCTCTAGGAAATTCTTCACAGCCTCCGCCAGAAATTCTTCATTGGCAAATCTCAACTGAATGTGTCTTCAAAAAATCAGATCAGATTGTCAAGTGCTACTCTCATACAGCGTGCCACCAGCTCTGAAACCCAGGACCTGAAACTTGAGAAATAAGAAACAATACACTATAACAATCTGATGAAATTACCTGTTTCACCGTAATCTTTTGGTGGAACTTCGGAGCGGGCAACCCTTCTAATTAAGGCAGTATATAAGGAGTACTTCTCTTGACTCTCTGGGATAACGTGGAGATCGATCGAGAAAAAACAACAGAAACAAGGATTTAGCAATAATAATACTTTATACTACAGACAAGAGACAGATTAAGGTGATGGATTTGTAACATATCAAAATATTTTCTCACCTTACTTAATGCGATAGGATCTCTTGTTTTCTTTCTATCTGAATACAACCCACTATTATATTCCACAAGATCATTGGATTGTAATCAGAGACAGAACTTCCATGGTCCCAAGTTCGGTTCTTGTGCTTTTAATATAATACAAATATAAATATATAAATATTTCATATATATATAATGTTGGAAATATTTCAAAATAAAATATATTTATATTTATTAATAATAATATTTTGGGAATTTATTTTTGAAAGTTGTGAATTAATTTGGGAAGAGAGAAGTTATGGAAAATTTATGTGCTTAATTTGGGAAAGAGAGAAGTCATGGAAAGTTTATGGGTTTATAGAATTTTGTGTTTATTTGCATATCGTAAGTATGGTAAATGGTTTAGTAATTCTGTAGATAACAGAGTTTTAATTTCTTGGTTAAATAGTAAAATTTGAGAGTATTCGAGACCTAATTTCATGTGTGCATAACGCAGTTAGAAAAATAGACTTATTTTAAATTTCATTATATTTTTATAAGATTGTTATTAATTCAATAGAGGGTATAGAAGTTTCTTTGACTTGGATGAAGTATACAAATCATCCAAGCACTTTTGTCTTGACTCAAACTGTGTTTTAAGGAATTGGGGGAGATTGGAACCCATTTTGAAACCAACCCGTGAAAAAGAAAGTCCGTCGCTTAAGTGTTTTATTAAATTCCTCTTAGACATAACAATTTGTTTCCTGTTAGCTTTACACAAATAACTGTTGTTTTTAAACTTAAACTTTCTAAAGAAATAGAGTGAGCAATCTGGCATTGTTAAATTGATTTTCCAGTGGACATATCCTTACAGTTGCAAATACAATCATTGTTTTTTTGGAAATTCTTCTTTTAGAATTAGGTAATTAGGACTCAACATCTTGAAATTCCATCACTAGTTTCTTATTTCATTTTCTATCAATTAAGAAAAGGCATTCTCACTTCAACATGCATTGGAATCAATTTCTTTGAACACCATAACCGGAAGTACACCTTCTACACTTGGGAGGCAAATTAAATGGAGAGACAATCTTCCAATGAAACATCCCATAATCTTTTAATATTATATATTGTAAGAAAGGGGCACCCAAAATGGGCACCCCTTCACCTCCTTTTGGGGGTTATGAAGTGGCTCTTAAGCCACTTCATGAGGCTTGATAAACAAGCTCTCTCTCTCAAATGATTCTTAAGCCAGGGGGTTAAACTTGAGATGCTATTTTACATAGTCTCTCCCCCTCTTTAGAGAAAATACTTGGATAAACAAGCTCTCTCTCTCAAATGATTCTCTCTAGTCACGGCATCTAGGCTGTGGAACGTGTGAGTGTTACTCTGGTATTACCACGTAGCACACTCCACCATCGATGTGAAGATTGTGGATGAATAACAATGCTGGAGAATCTGTGGAACAACCACACTAGATTTGAGATATTTCCAGTGAGGTAGTATCGCTTCCGCTGTACATTCTGATCTAGTATTTCTAACATTGGTATTAGAGCACGCTGATCGGTTGTTCCTGATTTATGATTGTCGTGTTGTCTTTTTTAAGAAATATTTTTTTTATGACGTGAATTTGTATTCCTATGATTTGTAACCATTGTTGTCGAGGTTGGTTGTTGCGGTGGTAGCGCCGCTGCATAAGCAATGGCTATAACCACCCACGCAAAGTAGCAAGGACCCATGCACTTGGAACCGTTAGACACTACGGTGTTGCGACGTGCATCAGAGGGTGTTGTTTGCCTAATGTTGTGCTCCCCGGTGCTGTGATCACCACATGGGGCAATATCTCACGCAAAAGGCTGCTGAACACAACGAAAGTGTCGCACCTAGCCCTATGCTAAGCAATCTAGGTGTCACAGTAAGCACCATCTATATGCATCGCTGCTACGTCGCTTATGGTGCGACACTCACCTGTTCTGCGCCTCCCAGGCGCTCCGTGTGCCAGTATTTCGCTGACCAGGGCGTTAAGTGCACCAACTAGGTGCAACGATGACCACGGCACTGAGTGCACCAAATGGGTGCAGCTCAGCCCATGTCTTCGAGCACCAGACGTGTGCTGCATCTCGGTGCTGACATGTAGCGCAGGGGCAACGGTGCACCAGGCCGGTGCAGCGTGTACCAGGCGATGCAATGTGCTGTGGCAGAACATCGTGCACCATGCCAGTACTGCGAGCGAGCTCTTCCGGGGGCAGAGAGATGCCAATGATGGCGTGCTCATAGAGGAGCACTACTGCTCGTAGAGCGCACCTGCACTATGGTGCGGCTTGCACCAGCAAAAGTTGCGCTCACTAGGTGCTGTGTGCACCAGGTGCTGCGAGCACCAGTCAGCGGCGGAATAAAGCTGGAGTCTCAGCAAAGTGGTGTTGCGTAGGAGCAGTGCCTCAGGAACGCAACCTTGGTGTAGCGCTGGACTGTCTGCACACAGTGCGACGAGGGGGCGGCGCTGCCACAACGTGGTGGCTCTGCAAGGAGCTGCAGTGTCACCATTAATGCCAGCCACGCAGCAACTGGCGGTGGTTACAAGTGCTGCATTAGTTTTTTCTTCCGTTACAAGCACTGTAACCGTTGGTTTGAGGAAGAAGATGAATAGTTTGTATGTAAAAAGCATACGGGCTTGAGCTGAAAAAGGGCTTGACTGGGGCTTGTTTAAAAAAAAAAAGATTTTGGGCTGTTATATTTTATTTACTTGGGCTGAAATGTTTTGGGCTATAAACAGATTTATTTTTAAAACCGGCCCATCTATGTTCTTGTATTTAAAATGCAGCAGTCTATTATTTTTTAAAAGGCCACTGGCAAATTTAGGCCGTGTGCTTGGAAGACCTCAGCCCGCTCTGCAGCTTGGCAGCCCATTAGCTGTCTAAAAACAATGATTTTTGACAAAATGCTTGGGTGGTGTTTTGAACCCAAGGCCCCACACGCAATGGCTAAAAGCTCAACCATTGGGCTACAGCTTATTGTTAATATGTAAGTTGATTTTATTTATTAATTCAACATGTAATTGTGGTATATAATACTTATTTTTTTGAAATATTTTTGCATATGGTTAATGAATATATGCATTCCATGAGATTATGAGATAAATCTTGTCACATTTGTTAGGCATTTTATTTTATGTTATAAATTGTCTATATTATTATTCTTTGTGAATAATCAATATTTGGATGAAATATGATTATTTTTGTACATGTATTGTGATTACATGCAATTGTATAAGCTTATTTTATCACTAGTATTTGCTAGGCTAATTTTAGAAATTAGTCTTTAAAATATTTTTTAGATGTGATAAACTAGAGGATTAAGTAACCCGAGTTTGATTAATCCATGCTTATGATTGGCTCAAATTGAATTCTTCGATCTAAGAAGAAATTACTTTTTATATATGATTAACTCGGTAGATTACTTATTCTAGTGGGAGTATGGTTGAGATTGATTTGGAATTAATCTCCTATACGATATAAATTTGAGTGAAAATTAAGTTAGAAATTAATAATTAGACATTGAGGCGCAAGAGATGATTAGGAAGCTTAGCGAATTTTCGATCTTGCGACGTGTATTAATTATTTTTGTTTTGACTTAGATTAACGCGGCAAATTTCATAGATGTATGTGCAATAAGATGCGTATAGTTTAGTAACTTTGAGATAACCAAAAAAATAAAAAAATATATAAAGCCTAGAGATTATGTATGCGACTTAGTTGTCATATTAATCTCCTTTATGAGCAGTAGTTGGAAACGAATGAGAATTATTTTGAGTGTCAAATAGTCTTAGACCATCATTATTGTGAAACCTCTAAAATGTCTAGAATAAAATTGGAAGTGCGTGTGGGACGCATGCATTACAATTTTTATAGAAGTTTATGGGATCAACTATCATATAGAACTAAATCACTATTTTGCCTTTAAGAATCTTGTGGGTAATAGTAGAAATTGCGCGTTGTTTTTGTAATGCAAAGATTAATTGCTCCTATATTTTGAGGTTGAGCATTATAATCTTAAAGCAACTTAGATTACTCACAGATAAGAACATACTCTTTAAAACTTGCTAGTATGTCTAGCGAGTAAGGATATTAAAATCTGAGTGTGCAAGCGTGTTGAGGACATTCTTGATTGACACATTCATTTTTTAAAGATTTTATCAGTGCACCTTTATCTGGTATTAGCACTGGTAATCTTACTCAAGTTTTATTTCTCTCTAGCGAGAACAAATAGGTTCTTGCAGATATTTAAACTTTGGAGCACCACTTGAGAGTAATACCAAGTACCTTGGAGGTTTGCATGGCAACTATGGCAAAAGTCTGAATAATTAGGTATGACTTATCTAAACCTAAACTAAAAGTTTTGCTCGTGGTTGCACTGATGCAAGATATGTTTTAAGCTAAGATAATTTCTCGCAAATTTTTTTTTTCTTTTCTCTCCTATAGTGGATTGGAGAATATGAAAAATATTGAGTATGCAAGAAATAAGGATTCGCTAGTTAGCAGCTAAAACGTCACATACTGCACTTGTTGCAAAAAACGATGTTTTTATTAAAGCTTTTTTAATGCGATATTAGTGAAGTCTATACCTAATTTGATTTAAGACATATTGAAAGTAGTGGTGTTAGTGAGAATTCCTAGAGGTTTAGAAGTTGGATGGTCACTCATTGGCTCAGTAGTATTATTTCTCAGGTGGGGAAATGATATACTAAAATATGCCATGGAGGCATAGGATGATGGGTGTGAAGCTTGAGAAATTGAAAATTTTCTCACTAATGAGATCCCTCTCCTTAGTTTAGTGGAGTCAAAGAGAAAAGACAATATGAACATTTTCTATGTGAAAGTTCCTATACATGCACACTAAGGACTTTGATAATAAATGTGTTGTTTCATCATATAAATGTGATCCAAAATTTTTTTATGAAAATATATTTTTCCAGTTAAAATTTTTTCGAAATCGCAATCGTATGAGTTATATCATGAGAACAATTATCTCGCAGTTTATTGACTTGTTGAGAATGGTGTTATAAATGAATTATGGTGCGAAGCAGTTGTTACATCACACTTGGGTTGATGTAATATGGGGTTGCAGCCTTAATTCTGATTTGTCGTCCTTAGATCGAGTTCATTCGCTTTTGAGAAAGGCTGAGTGACTATTTTGTGCAAATGTGAATTCTATTAAAAATTGAGAGGATCTAAACTTGATCATTTTTTAGTTGAGTCAAGAAAATTACTCGTATTTTCGGCGAGGGTGGGGAATTGTGAATTTTTGTAACACTTATTTTTGGAAAGAACATTTTCATCACATTTCATTCCACATTACCTTAACCTTAATATTTTCAAAATTCTTTTTATATAAGATCGCCGAAAATAGTCGGAGTAATTCAACAACTAGTGGGAGTATACCTTTGAGTTAAGGTGTACCGTTAGTGATAGTGACTCCCAAAAGTTATAGAATATAAGGATCCTCATAAATAGCGTGGTAGCTTTATATCAATATTCTCTCGTCGTTTAGAGACTAGAAGATAATATTTGTAATATGGCTCCGCTGAAGGTATTGAATTTACATAGTAGGAATCCCAACATAAAATCTTAGATTCGCTTCACTTATATGATCTAACCTGGGGTTGTTGATCCAATTGACAAAGGAAAAGTGGAGTTGATAGAGGTATAGATCCATCTCTTGGTACTAATTGAGTTTCATTTAGAGAGAAATTGATCGCACATTTATTGAAGCTTTTCTTGAAGGTGTTAAATAGCTGATTCTCATAGGAGAATTAGATGGTTAGCTTTTGTGATGTTTAGGCATGAAGTACTTTGAGCGCATGATTGTTGCTAGTACTATTTTGGTACAGAAAGCGAATGAATGCTGCTGGTGTTGTTTACATGCGGCTTAAACAAACCATCTATTCAAAGATACCCAATGTACCTAGTCGTTTTTTTTTTATTAAACGACCTATTGAATAAAATGGAGTTCTTTGAACGTTGTTGACAATATTAGAAAAGTGTCATCATAAGAGATATTGCGAACTGGTTATCTTATATAATTAATTGTCGCCTAATAAGAGGTTTTCCATACTATGAGGTGATGGACATGGATTTGTGAAAAGTAGCTCAGGCTTCATGTCTTATGTGACTGTTTATAAGAAAAACAGTTTCTAGGAGCTATTGTTCAAAATCTATAGAAAATTAATGAGATGGACAATACTAAAGAATCTAAATTTGCCTATACTATTTGACATTTCCATTATGGTTTGCTTATGGGAGTTAGAGGTTAAAATTTTGTTAGAGGGTAAATATGGCTTATTTGACTAAGTGAGTTTGTGATGCGATTGTCGTTAAAAGTAATGACTAGACTATTATGATTGTATTTAGGGGCAAAGACCCTAATCGCTTTACCCTTAATGAAAATAAATTATGGTTATCTCACATGCTTTTGTAGAATACAAGAGATTTACATGAAACCTTGAAGTCGCAAATTAAGTTTGCTGAATGATATTTGTGTCACCTTGTAGATTCTTAAAAACCGCAGTTGGACTAACTGACTAGAATCTAAGGTTTATATTGTGAGTTTGACCTAAATGAGATTCACGATGAGTCGTCGTTGACTTCATGATTGTGCAAATGACTTTTATATGTAAAAACAAAGTCTCTTAATAGGATCATGTTTTGGAAAGTTACTACACATTAGAATGCGCATGGAGAGAAATGGTCATCAAACACCACTTGAGAGTTGTGGTCTAATAATTTGTTGTTGACCATGTGATTTCTCTGTATCTCATGATATTGCTCATCGTGCACATGATACTGATGTGTTATATGATCATGTAGCGTGATTGTAATCATTTTTGGTAAGCACACACATTCACCATAAATTTAGGAATTATGGTGAAAAAGGTATATCGACAGGCTTAGATTGGCTCACTCACACGAGCGATTGCCTTTGGTGCTACAAAGAGTAGCGAGCAAAGATGAGACAATGTGTCACTCGGTACTTGTCCAGAGAGAGATAAGTTGTAAGACACAAAAGATATGTCGCCTTAGTGGGAGCTAAGATGAGGTCTAAGGATCGTACATGGTTACCCACAATCCATGTAGCCTGTGGTTTAGCCAGATGCGAGATCCTATTTGGTGCTTTGGATAGCGAGAAAATAGAGAGACTCGGGTTAGGCGCTGAGATAGCGACTAGACTAAAATCTGTATGGTGAATTGAGATTAGATATACGCTCTTTCTTTAAAAAGAGAACTCCACCGTAGCATATATTTCATACTACATGTGCTTTTGCGACCAATAGTAGAGGTGAGTGAATGGTTCCCTGCTTCCTCACCGTGTGAGTCCTATAGGTTATAATTGATGACCTTAATTTATTTATACTCATAGGAGACCTTTGACTATGTCACGAAGTTGATGTTTTAGTATTTGCTACTTTGGCATGTTATCTATGACCATGAATGATGTGGTCTAAAGAGACATTGCTGGGAAAGCGACTAGACTGAAACTAAATGATATGAGCGCGAAGGGAAGACTATTTGGTAACACAACGATCATGGTGTGTACTCATTGTCGGCAATTTATGTTACTTCTTAGGAGTTGCAATATAGCTGTGAGTACATCATTTTTTATGGAGATTGAGTATTGCTTTGAGTCATTTGGACTCGAGAGGGATTATGGATGCTTAGTCTGATGTGACCAAATGAGTCAGGGCATAACGAGACACTTTTAGGGATGTTGCTATACTGGTCTTTTCTAGAAGAGATTTGGTATAGTGCTCCCATTTTTCTTTTACAGCTGTGCTCGATGGTCGCACAGCCTATTTGCCAGTATAAACAAAATTGAGAACATATTAAGGGATGCAGACCTGAGGTCTTGCCCACTATGTGTGAATGGGAGATGTAAGAAAGAGGCACCCATAGTGGGCACCCCTTCACCTCCTCTTGGGGGTTATGAAGTGGCTCTTAAGCCACTTCATGAGACTTGATGGCTGGCCCTTAATGGCCAACCAGGGGGTTACACTGGAGAGGCTATTTTACATAGTCTCTCCCCCTCTTTAGAGAAAACACTTGGATAAACAAGCTCTCTCTCAAATGATTCTCTCTAGTCACGGCATTGGTTGTGGAACGTGTGAGTGTTGCTCTGGTATTACCACGTAGCACAATCCACCATTGATGTGAAGATCGTGGATGAATAACGACACTAGAGAATCCGTGGAACACCGCACTAGATCCAATATATTTTCAGTGAGGTAATATCGCTTCCGCTGTACATTCTGATCTAGTATTTCTAACATATATGAATTATATTTTGGTTTAGGACTAGAAGCAATAACCTTTAGGATCTTAAACCATCATGTTGTTGCTATATATTAGTGGCATGCATGGAGGTTGTTAGTATCGGGTCATTCATGTATTTCAGACAAAATTAGACATGCCGGTGTCATAAAGATTGGTCATTTATTTAACCTTAGAGATCCTCATTTGTCAGCATTTTTATTACAATGGCATGGTTATCTTTATTTTTCCAATAATATTGGATATCGCTTGGTTTCATATAGACATGAGAGATTGTTTAACTTCACCGTGCCATATTATATATATATTTATATATGAGCATATATGTTTGGAATGTATAAAAATGGGTTCCTTTTTCAATTGGTGTAAGTAGTTTTTGGTTAGTAATCTTACATTTGGACATCCTGGTTATCATACAGATCATTGGTATGTTGTACCTCAAGAGATCCTTAATTGTATCCAATTGTGTACATTGGCTATATATATTTGCTTATTTTCTCAACACATGAGAAATTGTTTCATATAGCTTGATATTTTCTATTTATATGCTTATGTTGGTTGCATTAACTTAGGCCTCGTTAAGGGGAGTGAGATCGGATGAGAAATATGTAAATAGTAATGAAATGATTTGTGAATAACAATGAAATGGTTTGTGAATAGTAGTGAGATGATTTGAGTTAAGATGTTTTATTAGATTTTAGGTAAGTGGGGTTTATGGCGTGGGTCTATGGAAGCATATTGGATGAGGGCGGGGAGCCTATGCTTGTCATACTAGAATTATGATGAGAGATGGCACAAGAACTAAATTTTGACATGACATATGGTGTAGAGATAAAGCTCTCAGGGACTTATTCCCTACAGTATTCTTACTTGCACATGAGAAAGAAGCTTCAATGGTAGAGCTCATGGAGAGGAATGGTGATTTACTCTACTGGAACTTGAGTCAGCAACTTTGAAGATTTCTTCTAGGTCATATACTCCATAAGACTGTGCACCCAAGGAGCGAATACTTTGTGGTGGACACTTACTAGAGAGGTACATTTTCAGCTTGCTCTTTCTATAAGGCCCTCACACAACCTAGAACAATCACTTTCCATAGAAAAGAATTTGGAGAAACAAAGACCCTCTTAGGAAGGCATTTTTTCCCTGGACAGCGTCTTTGGGGAAGATTGTGATGAAGGATAACTTACAGAAACACGAGGTGATAGTGGTAGAATGATGCTGCATGTGTAAGCAAAGTGGGAAGACTATGTACCATCTTCTACCACATTGCAAGCTTACTAAAGCATTATGGGTCAATGTATTAAGAAGGATAAAGCTAGCCTGGGTTATGACTACTACAATGGTTGAGCTTTTGGCATGTAGGGTGAACCTCGGCGGCATCCCACAAATTTCAGCCGTGTCGAAGATGATTCTCATATGTCTTCTATGCTGGGTGCATTTGGAAGGAATGAAATGACAGGATATTCGAAGACAGTGAACGTTCATTGGAGAATATTAGATTATTATTTGTCAGAACCCTTTTTCTTTGGGCCAAAGATGTAGATTTCAATGGTCTCGATTTTGATGATTTTCTTGTTTCTATTTCTTTCGCCTAAATAGGTGTTATATCTTGTATACTCTATGTCTACTTGGGCTATGCTTATTCATATTAATATAATTTAACCATTTACTTATTTTTAAAGTAAAAAGAACATTGGTTTTGACCAAGGTAGGGAGAGGGTGAGTGAACTTACTTGTCAGCATCCGAATGATGGCTACGTGCAACACATTCATATGGTCCCTTCCTCGACAGCATATTGATTGATGTGGAACTGCTAAGATTAAATTAGCAATATCGTAATTGTCTCTGTCTACAGCAAGAAAGAGTGCGGATTCTCCGGCTTCATTCACCTTCTTAGCTAGCCCTGGTTTGTGGCCAATTAGTAACTCCACAACCGAGTGTTGAGCATTTCTCACAGCAACGTGCAATGCTGTATCCTGGTCTATGTTCAGCGTCTCCAAAATATGTGAACTTGAACAATCTATTAGGAGATTTATGATGTCCGAACACCCTATACTTGCTGCAACATGTAGTGGAGTGTCACCTTTCTTATTTCTCAGATCAATAAGTGATTGGTTCGACTTGATGAGTTTTTCAGCAAACTCCTTTTGTTTGAATTTTGTTGCAACATGTAGAATGGAGTCCTCGTTGTCCGTTATCGGCTTGAGAATATTCTTAGAATCTTGTAGGTAGGAATTCATCCTTGTGTTTTTAAAGAGTGTGATGCGGTCATTGTCAACTATAGCTTTATAGATCTTCGTTGGATCCATCTCCTCAGCTTTATAGATCTTCGTTGGATCCATCTCCTCGAATTGCAAAATTGTATCATCTAAACTCATTTTGCTGATGATGAAGCTAATTCAGCAGGTTTTCTCAGATCCTACGTAGAATCCTTCCTTACAAATAAGCAATATAAGAATTAGATTTAGGAAGTAAAGTCGGGCATATACGGGTAGTAAATGAATTATATAGTCATATGGTGTACAAACTTTACGCATCTTCTGTAATGCTCGTCCTTATGATAGGATTTTAAGAAGTTGTTTTAGAAAATCACACGGGAATTAATAAAATTGTTAAGATTTTTCATTTTCGCCCCAAGATATAAAAGATTCTATAATTGAAAATTAAAACTTGCTTTGTAAATTTAAAAGAGAGTTTACAAGTGAATTTATTAAATTAAATTAGAAAGTTTCCTTCCTCATAAAAGCATTTCCCAGACCTTTTAATGCTTTTCTTTTTAAAGAAAAACCTTTTTACGTCATTTCTTTTTCATTTACATAAGAACTTTAAACACAAAACTTCCATAAAACTACTATTGACTTAAACTTCTTTCATTTAGACCAATTCAATTATCCAATTAATCTTCTTCAACTATTTACTTGCATGCTTCCTCATAATATTCCTAATTGTACAAACTTAAACCTCTAGGTATTTATAACATCCATTTCATTTCACTTGTTCAAACCATCATTCAATCTTTGAAGCATAGCCATTTGCATAAATCTTAAACCTAAACTATGAACCTAAAGGCCCAAGTTCATTTTTAACTAATGATCTCACCATCTTCGAGTCCTAACTCCACCTCACCTTCCGTAGTTTCACTTTCTTAAACTCCAAGACCATGACTTAGAACCCATTAAGGTCACACCTCTCCAATACTTTGCATTAAACTTCATGGCTTGTCACAACATTTGCATCCATTCAAATCAACTACAAAATGTCCAATACCCTTCCTCCATAAATACAACATACCAAATTCATCCAATGCATACAATCAACCCAAAGAACTCATACTCAATTCGTCTATCATTCAAGTTCAAAATCATCCCACCACACAACCATATAGTCCCATAAACTACACCCATACACTCAGCAAGCCATAGCTTCTGACCCACTTGAGGTCACCATTCAACTTCTTTCATCCAACTTCATGGCCTTGTACTTTAAAGTGAATCTCCATGCTTCACTTCAAAGTCCCAAGGCACCAATCCTATCGTTTCCATCAATCTCTTTCAAACCATTATTCAATCTTTCAAGTATAGCCAGTTTCTTTTAAAATAAGTCTATCTATGAACCTAAAAGCCCAACTTCATTTCTAACTCGTAAAGTGAGTTCCCATACTTCACTTTTAACATTCAAAGCACCACTCAACAAGCCTTACAAATTAATCTCACTTCACCATGAGATACAAACTACAATTACAACACCTTTCCTCCATACGTACACAAACCAATCCAACACCATCTCAAGTTCCCATTCACTTTCTCACATACAAACACAACACAATCCAAACCATGTACACATAACACAACCAACCAAAAACACACATTGACAAGGCTTCCCAAGTTTCATCCATACACAATATATTCAATATACATAAAATCTTTCCACCATAAAAGTTCAACTAAATACACCCTATCTTAGTCCATACGCCAAAACATCCGAAACTAACTCAATTAAGCAAGGATAGAAGGACTCAATAATAAAGTTGCTATCCAACATTTAGAAACCAATACAACCTTCATACTTTTCAAACTTCACTACATCTCCGTCATTTAATCCCAACACTTCAAGATAATCTATCTCAATCCAAACTTCATACATTTATATCCATCTCAATATAATTCAATTATGTAGCATAGTAAAAAATCAAGCATAATCATGAAATTACAAACCATTTCCATGCTCAAACATCTAATACAAGTGAAGCCAAAGATTAAATATTAAATCTGTCCAATACATGCAGCCAAGAAAAATTACAGTTGTACTCTACCTATTTATCGCCAAAGATCAACATACAATCCATTCAAAGCACCTGCTCTATTTAGAAACTTCATCCATGCACAATATACACGATACATACAATTTTGTCCAAATTCAAACAATCAGCACCATGATACACATACTTCATCCATCAATCACTTGAGCTCAACACAAATACATCACACAATCATTGTTCATGCATGACACACCCAACATATTCAAATCTGTTCAATCAACATTCACAAACACTTTACCCAAATATAAGCCTCTTGATAATATACATACAAATACAAATCCGCAATCCATAGTCCAGTACTTAAGTTCACCTAGAACAAACCAACACAATCTCATACTTCACAATGTTTATGCTTCACTTATAACTCCATTTCATTCCCAACCACACATTACTTCTTCTGAGTTTATCACAATCAATACATTCAATAAATATGTATATATAATCTGTCCATATACTCAAACACAACACCATTAATCACATAAATATAATATTCCTTGAGATAAAGAGAGGGGATTATACCAAAGTTTAGGGCTTGAGAATGTTTGGGGTGGTTGCCGGTGGTGAAACCTGTTAGGCTGCAACTTCCTCTCCAACTGGTTGTGGCACCGCTTGGTCTCGTCAAGCTGTGCAAATAGGAGCTCAAAGTTTTATGGCAATGAAAGCAACTCTCATTCTTCTATCCATTTCATTTTCAGACATTACCATGAAGATGAGACGCGTGGAAGCAAACATTTTACCATCACTTTCATTCTAAATCATGATATTTGGTATAGACTTGAGAAGTTGTTTTCACTAAGCATGAACACAAAACACAGAACTGAGACACTGATAAATACGTGTCCACACGGGCTAAAAAGAATGGAGTGGACGTTTAGCAGCTTTATGATTTGGACTGAACGGTTATCAGATAATTACGACCTCCTGTTTACTTCGTGTATGTGCTCGTTGCAACCACTAGTCAAAATGCCAATGTTCCTTTCTTTCTTTTTCAATTTCTTTTTTATTTCTTTGTTGCCGATTTTTTTTCTCAAAGCAAGCATAGATAAATTAAATAGTTACAGAGATACAAAATTCAATAGTTTGGGCGTCTCCAATAATTATTTTAAAATAAATAAATACAATATTAAAAAAAATAAAAAAAAGAGAGTTATGGAGCATATATATATGCATTATTTAATTTGGTACTTTCACTTGAAATCATGTTTATCAGTGTAATTAGCATGAATAAGTACTCATCTCTGCAGAGATCCTAAACAATAAAGGTATTCTTTGTCTACAAAAAATGGGAGCTGCTGTTAATAACAATTTCTTTACGCCATTAGAACTTTCCCGGCTTGAGCTCTCACTATTTCTTCACCATCTTGTCACTAGTTACAAGTAATTACCTTTCCCACTAAATCATGCAAACAAAAGACAAAGTATATGCATGGCCTAAGGGGATATTTGAAAATTATTTTGGTCTCGTCCCATTCCATCTCATTATTTTTTAATTTCTTTTTAAACATCATTTAAATATAAATTTTTTCAAACTAATCATGATTATAACTTTTCCAAACTTTCAAACAAAAAAATAAAAATAATTAAACTTTTTCAAATCTCAAAATAAATATAATATTAAAAAAATTATATTATAACAAATTTAATTTTATAATATTTTTTATTCAATTTTTTTCTCATTTTCTAAAATTTTATAAAATATTAAGGCTGTGTTTCACTAAACTATTATTCAATATTTTATCATTATTTTTTCACTATTATTTACTAATTATCTGAGATCATATCACTACTCAATTCATAGTCTAATTCAAACTATTTTATTATTATTCATAAATTATCTTATTACTATTATAAAATTCTCATTTCATCTTATTTTTCAAGCATTTCCTAAGTTTGATTTTGTAAGATCTTGCTTTGTAAGATTTCTGTGCATATGATCTAAAACGTCTCTTTACGAAAATCAGTCAATAATGGATTGAGCTTTACGTCTTCCTTTTTCTTTTGAATGTGCAGATGGGTAGCACAACAAGATGAAATTGTCTACTTTCCAACGGTCAAGATGAAGAGAGAGCTCCCCATCAGAGTTATTTCCATCATATGCACTTGATCTGTTGACATATTATATAAGTAGACAGACCCAAGAGGAGGCGTCTCAATCAAATAGAACTCTATAATAAATGTATTAGCTCTGGAGTGACTGTCTATATTCATTGCAGGAGCAGGTGGGGGTACAATCTTTTGGGGCCAGTCTACAGTCCCCGGTCCTTCAATTAACTGAACCTCTCCACTGGGGAAGACTTGTTGAAATCTAGCTTTAAATGTACAACATCTTTCTGGTTGCTTTGATAAAACATTTGTGTTGCTTTGATAAAACATTCGTGGCCTTTATGTACTCGGCTACGTTTGGATAAGAAGAATATTTTAAAAGTGTTAGAAATGTTTATGAATAATTAAGAATAAAAATTTGAATGAATTTATAGGTTTTATTAAAAGTATTTTAAGTTATTTAAATATGTGAAGTATGTTCATGAGTTATTAACTTTTAGATAGATAATTAAAAAATTTGTAGATTCTATAAATATTATAATGATTTTATTTTTAATAATTACTATTATAGTGATTTTATTATAATAATTTTTTAATATTAATAAATATTGTAGTGATTTTATTTTATTTTTATATATATAATAGTGATAAATATTATAGTAATATTATTTTGTATTTATATATAATAGTGATTTTATTTTTTATTTATATATAATAGTGATAAATATTAAAGTGATTTTATTTTTTATTTATATATAATATTGATAAATATTATTATGATTTTATTTTTTATTTATATTTAATAGTGATAAATGTTATAGTGATTTAATTTTTTATTTATATATAATATTGATAAATATTATAATAATTTTATTTTTTATTTATATTTAATTTCATAATATTTTTTATTTAATTTTTTTTTCATTTCTCAAAATTTTATAAAATATTAAAGTTGTGTTTCACTCAATTATTATTTAATATTTTATTATTATTTTATTATTATTATTTATAAATTATCTTAGATCACATCAAGATCAAATTGTCTACTTTCCAACGGTCAAGATGAAGAGAGAGCTCCACGTCAGAGTTATTTCCATTATATGCACTTGATCTGTTGATCAACTAACTATATTAATATTTAGTTACAGCTATTATTAATGAAGATTATAATTAACATATCGATCAAAGGAAGGTAGCTGCCGTGGGAGTGCATCGATGTCAACCTCAAATGAGGATAAATATACATATTATATAAGTAGACAGACCCACGAGGAGGCGTCTCAATCAAATAGAACTCTATAATAAATGTGTTAGCTCTGGAGTCAGTGTCTATATTCATTGCTGGAGCAGGAGGGGGTACACACCGTACATTCTTTTGGGGCCAGTTTCCAGTCCCCAGTCCTTAAAAGCTGAACGCCCTCCGGTGGGTAAGGCTTAGTTTGGAATCAAAAATTCTTTCAACTCATCTCAACTCATCATTATAATTTTTTTAAATCTCAATATAAAATATAATAAACAATTCAACTTTTTTAAATTTTAAAATAATAATAATAATAAAAAATAATATTCTAACAATATTTTATTATCTCAACTCAACTCACTTCAACGTCCAAACGCAACCTTATTGAAATCGAGCTTTAATTGTACGAAAATTTTCTGGTAGTTTCGATTAGGTATGTTTGGACGTTAAAGTGAATTGAATTGACTTGATATAATGATGTAATGATAAAATATTATTTTTTAATATTATTATTATTTTAAAATTTAAAAAAATTGAATTATTTATTATATTTTATATTAAAATTTAAAAAAATTATAATAATAAATTGAGATGAATTTATAATCTAAACTAACCTATATTTGTGGCGTTTATGAACTCTAAATGGGGTCATGGTTTCCGCTGCTTGCATGTGCTGGACACTTTGAACTATACGTTAGGTTGGTGGAGCCCTAGTAACTCACCTTGTTTTGTTTGTTTTCCAAGCAATGTTACTCTTCGCTCTCCATTTACATTCGTTGATATGACACATTTTGAATGATATGTTTAATACTTAAATGAATCACTACCTAAAGTGGGTTACATCAACATGCAATTGAAACGCAAAATAATTTAAGATGAAGGATAACATATTTCTTATATTTAAGAAACAAATCTGAAAAGGCATGATCATTGAACTGCAACTACCATATAGTGCTCTTGTTCTTGCTTTATTTTATCATGAACGGTGTATTTTGGCAGCCATTTCAGTATTTGTGTAGGGTGGTAATGGAGCAGTACACTTTGGAGAACAATTTTGAAAGTGGAGAGAAGAAAGGAAGCAAAAGAACGGGGAAGAGGAAGAAAAATAAATATTTCATCAAATATTCTATTCACCAAATTGTTTGACAAAAGTAAATAAATAAATGGAATATATAACATAATCATATAAAAAATCAATTAATAACCAAAAGGCCAAAAATAAAATAACACAAATAATTGCATTAATGTGGGATTTTTATGAAAAATAAAAACTAGATCTTTTACCTTATTTTGTGGAGCTGATACCATAGTCGGATGGGAGGGATGTCTAATGGAATTAGAAAGGCCCAGCACTTTTTTTTGAACAAATTCTCGAGCTAAAACGTTCACTTCTAAAATTTAGAAACCTGCAATCTTCTATCCAGCAGACAATTTGGAGAGGAAGTTGTGGACCTACAACTTTGGATAGATGACTCAAGTAGAGATGTCAGGCCCAAAACCCCTTCTCCTCCACCCCTACCCAAATTGCGTACAATCTGGATAGGGGATTCATGAATAAGCTTTAATTTTACATTTAGCGAAAAAAGAATGGCAAAAGGATAACAAGAGTTAGAGAATCTATGTATAGTGACTGTGTTGAAACTGATGATGGCTTTTAATAAATCTTTGAAAATTGTAAGAAGGTTGGGTTTATCTCAATCTTTTTCGAATGAGGTAGAAGGGGAAAAAGTCTGGTTGGTTGCTAAAGAGGGTATTGTGATTTCTATTCTGTCATCTTCATCATAATATATTTCTTTTATTGCTGATTTCATGGGTTTGGAAGCTTTGTTTTCAACAGTATATGCTAAATGTAGTTCTACTCTTAGAAGGGAGTTGTGGGAATCCTTGTTAAGGGTGGAAACTGTTGAAAAACCTTTTATGATTATAAAGGATTTTAATATTATTAAAAATGATTTAGAGAAGATTGGGGGTGTTCCTATGTTGAATACAACCAATTCAATGTATGATCTTCCTTTCTCTAGATCAAAATTCACGTGGCATTGTAGAAGGGATGGACAATTTATTTGGGAAAAATTGGATAGAGCTGAACCTCTCCACTGTTGAAATCTAGCTTTAAATGTACAACATCTTTCTGGTTGCTTTGATAAAACATTTGTGGCGGTTATGGACTCTAAATGGGGTCATGGTTTCCGCTGCTTGCATGCGCTGGACATTTGAACTACGTTGATCTGTTGGTGGAGCCCTAGTACAACCCCCTCATTTAAGTAAGTTCATTTGGTACACGTCTTCTGATCTTAAGGTTTATAACATATTTTTCTTGAAATAAAGGGTGTTTTTATTTTTGAGAGTGTACAAAATGAACCTACTTGATCATTTATTTGTTTATTTAGTCATAAAAATGATATAGACATTTGATCTATAAATTAATAAATAAAAGATTGGTGGGCTCTATTTATTAATTGGCATAAGATTTCCTTGTCTAGATGGTTTGGTTGGACAATGGAAATAATTAAGAGTATTTCTTATTACTTAGGCCCCGTTTAGATTTAGAGATGAGATAAAATGAGTTGAAATGGTTTATAAATAATAGTGGACTCAACATGTCTTTTCTATTATCAACTCAACATGTTTGTTTCTATTCTTATCTAATTAAAACAAAACAACAAAAGATTAGAGAGGTTTTCTTATATATCATCCGATGGCCCTCCGCCCATTAGCATTGGTGCATGTGGCTTGAATGATTGCCGGAGGATCTGGAGAGCTCACCACATTTTTATTTTTATTTTTAATTGTCTTATTATATTTGATTTAGCCCCATTTGGATACAAAACGGTTTCATCTCATTTTATCTTATCTTATCTCATCATTACAGTTTTTTCAAATTTTCACACAAAACATAATAAACAATTCAACTTTTTTAATTCCCAAAATAATAATAATATTCTAAAAATATTTTATTCAACTTTCAACTTTTAATCTAAAACTATCGCATTTCATCTCACTATCCAAACTATATTAAAATAAGAAAAATATTTGCTACATTCAAGTTTGGATAATGCAAGTGGTCCGCCCGCTCTTACTTATAGGCGTGATTGCTAGTTCTGAGGTCATTCATTTTTTTTAAATATATTTTAAATATTTAAAGAATATAAATTGATTAATAGTGATTTTGTTAAAAATATAAAAAAATAAAATTAAAATAAAATACACTAACTATAACTTTGGGCAGTACATTTGAAGGGGCAAACTAGCATTTTCCTTAAGGTTTTACCCACATTATATAAGTTTATGCATATAAATAAGGAGAAATTCTTTAGCCTTCAGCTACAAAGAAATTTTATAAAATAAATTTATAAATTGACATAATCTATAGTTATAAACGAACAAGATAACTGGTTATACTACTCACAATTAATTCGGTCAAATTTAGTTTTTATACAACTTATTTATTGAATAAACTATTCGTGAAGATATAATAATAATAAATTATGTAAAATAAATATATATTAATATAAACTAGTTTGTGAAATTAATCTACAATGTGCAAGTACCGCATACTCATTTTGAAGAAAATGAATACATCTAGAACTCACATAAAAATTTAATGGTAGACCACACTTTTATTTAAAAGGAGTACGCGAAGTTTGCATAACTTAAAACTGTATTTGGCATTACTCACTCGCTTTAAGCATTAGAATTCAAATAAAAATTCTAATAAATCGAAATTCTTGCAAAAATGTCTTGCAGAAGAATTGGTGAAACATTGATCTTAATATGGGAAAAAAGTCCATGCGATACAAGTACCACCCACATGCATTTAGCTAAATAGAAACTCCTTAAACTTAAGTTAGATGGTAGATACAATATATCCCATTACAAGAAATCAGGTCATTTACAGCACTCAAAATAATCGCAAAACCCCCTAAAATGGCCAGAATTATTCATTTTCGGGGATTTTGAAATCACTGCATGTGTGACGCAATAAAGGCGTTATTTTTTTTTCTATCAATTTCAGCGATAAGCAAAACTTGTAGCAAAAAAATACTATTTGCAGCGATTTTTGTCCATCGCAATTGTCCCAAAAATTGATAGAAATGACATTTTCGTTTACTATTAAATTGTTGAGAAAAGCCAATTGTGACGATATATATCGTCAGAAAAAGTTAATAAATCTCCTAAAATGCCTCGATATTTTTCCCAACGATTTTTAATTATTGTCGCCATTATGTATTTTCAGCGGGTAATTGTCGTCGTAAAAGTATCGTCACAAAAAGTGTTTTTATTTTTGAGAGTGTACAAAATGAACCTACTTGTTCATTTATTTGTTTATTTAGTCATAAAAAGTGATACAGACATTTGATCAATAAATTGATAAATAAAAGATTGGCGGGCTCTGTTTTTTCATTGGCATAAGACTCCCACACAGCCTTCGTTGTCCAGATGGTTTGGTTGGCCGACTAAAATAATTAAGAGTATTTCTTATTACTTGGGCCCCGTTTGGATTTAGAAATAAGATAAGATGAGTTGAGATGATTTATAAATAATAGTGAACTCAACATGTTTGTTTCTATTATTATCTAATTAAAACAAAACAACAAAAGATCAGAGAGGCTTTCTTATATATCATCAGATGACCCTCTGCCCATTAGCGTCAGTGCACGTGGCTTGCATGATTGCCGGAGGATCTGGATAGCTCACCGCATTATTATTATTTTTAATTGTCTTATTATATTTGATATAGCCCCATTTGGATACAAAACGGTTTCATCTCATCATTACAATTATTTTAAATCCCAAAATAATAATAATATTAAAAATAATATTCTAAAAATATTTTATTCAATTTTCAACTTTTATCTAAAATCATCTCACACTACAAGAAAATGTAGAATTTGCGACTATTTTTTTCCCGGCAACGTATATATTGCTGCTAATAATTCGTTTTCCTATTTGAGTAATTTCTTTTCGTTGAATAGAGAAATCACTGAAAATATGAGTATTTGCGGCAATTTTTTTTATCTCCGCAAATATATGTGTCGCAAATACTGGGTATGACTCAATTCCGCCCTCATCAATGAGTTGTTGTCGCCGCTACAAATATTTTTAGCAGGGGGAGCACATATGTAGGAGGAGTGATGATATGTATCTTAGGGGAGTAGCGACTAATCATAGTGAAAAGATTTTTTTTTGTGAAACACAATTTTTGTGCTGCTAATGTATTGTTTTCTTCATTAAAACTCAATGTTTGAATATTTTCTTAATGAAGATTGTTTTGATGAAAGTTGTGCTTGTCATGTGTATACTAGAATTATTGCTTCTAACTTAGATAACAGATATTGATTACACATGTGCGAATATTTCTTGCACTTATTTTGGTACGCTTACCTGTTTGTCAAGTGTGCAGAAATGTCCAAACTTGTTCGTGATAGTTCATGATTGTACCTGTATATGGGAATCCTATGTGGGGGTGTGTCAGGATTAGATCCAAATGTATAGGTTAGAGGTTTTGTCACAAAAATGCCAAAGGGGGAGATTGTTAATTTAAAAATGAGTGCGTTGGCATATTCTTGTGAAAACCTTTGTCAAATTGTGTGGTAACAAGTGTTGAAGTGTGTTAAAGTGAAAAGAGGGTCAACACGGCTCGAGTAGAACACAAGCAGAGAGTTTACTCGACGTGGCTCGACACAATGCTCGAGCTACACTCAAGTCAAAGAGTTCGCTCAACATGACTCGACACACCGCTCGAGCTACACTTAAGTCAGAGAGTTCGCTCGGCATGACTTGACACACGGCTCGAACTACACTCAAGTTAGAGAGTTCTCTCGATATTGCTCGACACACGGCTCTAGCTACATTGAAGTCAGAGAGTTCGCTCGACATGGCTTGACACAGCGCTTGAGGTAAACTCAATCCAGAGAGTTCGCTCGACATGGCTTTACACACTGCTCAAGTTGCAGTCAAGTAAGAGAATTCGCTCAAGCATCGCTCGACATGGCGCTCTAGTAGCTCAGAAGTACAATGTGCACTCAACAAGATCTCAACAATCCGCTCGAGCGAATATTCAAAAAAATTAATTTTTCCTAGGGTTTGAGCACCTCATTTGTGGGGAGATATAAATAGAACATTATGTTCTGTTTTTGAGAAAATGAGCAAAAAGAGAGTCCCCTTCCAAGAGCATTTGAGAGAAACTCTCCCCCACATTCAAAGTTGAATCTCTTGGAAAATATACCTCCACCAAATCACACTCAAGATTAAAAACACAGTTAAGTCCATTGGAGTGGATGTGTTCATTGGTTTGAAGGTTTCCGGAGTTGCTGTTGCTGCAGAGATCGAGAGGTTCTCGTGAGATGTTATAGAAAGGTCTGAGTTCTGGCACACTACATCCATGTAGAGATCGAATGGGTCACTCGTGGTGTTGAAAGCCAAGTTTAGCTACTACAAAGGTTTTGTGTGTGTTTCTAAATTAGTTGTAACAATCTAAAGTTTCTATAGTGGATTTGTGGTGGTAACCTACACCCATAGTGGTTTTAGAGTTTGAAGACGTTCTTCAAATGAGTTTCCACTTCGTGACCAAACCTTTGTATTAATTATTTGTGTGATTTGTCTAGGTGTTGTGTTGGGTAGAAGCACTGCTTTTTCAATTGGTATCAGAGAGGGTTCACTCTCCTTAGATTCAGTTCTTGAGTTTGATCCTGTTGTAGTGGTTAAAATGGATAGATCTCAATCACTCACATCGCCACCATATTTTGATGGTTGCAATTATGAGTATTGGAAAGTTCGAATGAGAGCTTTCTTGAAGTCCATAGATGAACGAGTGTGGGTTTCCATGACAAGAGGATGGAAACAACCGGTTACAATCATTGATGGAGTTGAAATTTCCAAAAATATGGAAGATTACTTTGAGGATGAAGTCAACAAGTGTAATTGGAATAGTAAAGGCCTAAATGCAATTTTCATGGCTGTGTCCCAGAAGGAGTTCAAGCGAATCTCCCTGTGTGAGATTTGCAAAGAGGCATGGGACATCCTTGAAATTACCCATGAAGGTACCAAGGCTATTAAGAACTCTAAGATTCAAATGTTGACGACCAACTTTGAAGAACTTAGAATAAAGGGCGATGAAACATTTGTTGCTTTCTATGCTAAATTGAATGATATTGTCAATTCTCCTTTTAATTTAGGGGACAAACTCCCAGAGAACAGAAATTGTGAGGACACTATGAGAATTGAAGAGCTGGTGGGTTCTCTACAAACCTATGAACATACTCTTCCTGTGGATAAAAAGAACAAGTCCATAGCCCTCAATACTATTAGAGAGGAATCAGATGAGTCATTAGATGAGTTGGCTATGAGTGACAAGGAAATAACACTCTATGCTAAGAAGTTCAGGAAAATGTCTGTGGGCAGAAATAACAAGAACCAGAGACATGAGAAGAAAAAGTTTGAAAAATACAACGAAGGCTCGAGTTCAGGAAATAAGGAGAGAAGCTCTGAGAAATACACTAGTGCTAACAATGACAAGATACAAGTACAGTGTCATGAATGTCATGGATTTGGACACATTCATTTAGAATGTGCTAATTACAAAAAGGTTGAAGAAAGAGCTAAGATGGCATCCCTGAGCGAGAGTCAGTTAGATTCAAGTGACTCGTAAGAGAACTCTTCTCCGAAAGGACACCACAACTTCATGGCGTTTACTTCTTCAGTTGGTGACAAAAGTCAATATAGTGAACAAGTGTCTGATGATGGGAGTATATCAGGAAATGAATCTTGGTATGAAGATCAGTTGTAAGAAATCTATGAGAAGTTATACAAGGAATGTGTTAAATTGAGAAAACTCAACAAAGCACACATTGAGAAGATAGAAGTCTGCAAACGAGAAAATGAAGGGATTCAAGACAAATTAAATGAAGCCATCAGTCTAACAGATCAGTTAAAAATGAAGAATGCGTCGCTGGAAGATTAGGTGAAAACTCAGGAAAGTGGGATGATTTTGTTAAACAATAAACTGAAAAAATTTTCTACTGAGAAACAAAAGCTTGACAAACTCCTAAGCTTAGGAAAGTCCTTTGGTGACAAGAGCGGTGTGGGATATGTTGAAGGGAGATCTGATACAGCTACAACCTCAAAAACTATATTTGTTCGTGAATCAACTGCTAATAGGAATACTCACCCATCTAAAAAAGGTAAGACACCCTTACATGTGCAAGAGTTTGGTCCACCTCCTGAGAGACAGAGCTCACAATACAAGCCCTTTATGCCATCACTATGGAAAGACGGGTCATGTTAGAACAAATTGTTTTAATTTGAAAATGTACATTATGCATGATCCTACACCCTCTAAGAGTATAAATGTGGATTTTTCAAAAAGAGGTAAGAATCTCATGAATGCTCCTAAATTTATCTCATCCTTCATGGGACAAAGAGATCACAAAGAGAACTACGTGTGCCATACTTGTGGTAAGGTTGGTCACATCCGACCAAACTGTTATGAGCTTAGGAGGCATCCCATGAGAGATGAAAAGAACCACTCAAGAAGAGGGCATCTGAATCTGTGTAGTCAAGTCATGGCCTTAACTAGACAAAATGATATACTCAATGTCAAGTTAGACCAACTGACTACTAGCCAAAAGGCTAGGAAGGCTAACTCTCCAAAAATAAAAAACGCGTGGGTCAAAAAGGGAGAACGAAACACGTGCCATGTTGCTCACATTGCTCTAAAGACCAGGGGCACCTCCTTGTGGGACCTTGATAGTGGGTGTTCTTGTCATATGTCTGGTGATAGAACCCTTTTAAAACTATTGAAGAGTACAAATGTGGAACAGTGACATTTGGAGTTGGGGAAAAGCCGATATAATTGGGAGGGGTGAAATTGAAATACCTGGACTACCTGCCTTAAGGGAAGTCTTGTTTGTTGATGGATTAAGAGAAAATCTACTCAGTATAAGTTAAATGTGTGATAATGGTGCTGAAGTCTGTTTTTCAAAAGAAATGTGCATTATTTCAGATGATGATGGAAACAATTTGATGTAGGGTATCAGGACATCTGATAACTGTTATGGCATCACTCCTAGCTCACAGTAAAGTTGCAATAGTGCTAAGAGTGAGGCTACTGATCTGTGGCATCAAAGACTTGGACATGTGAATCACAGAAATTTGTCCAAGATTGCCAAGAAAGAATTGGTGGTAGGATTGCCTAAGCTGGGTAAATTGGAGACTCATGTTTGTGGGTCATGTCAATTGGGAAAACAAGTAAGAACAGCTCACAAGAATACTACGGCCATCCTGACCAAACAACCATTAGAGTTGTTGTACATTGATCTCAATGGACCTTTTAGAACTAAGAGTTTGGAGGGAAAGAAATACATACTAGTGATGGTAGATGATTTCATTAGATACTCTTGGGTAGAGCGCTTTTAAGAGAAAAGGATGAAGCCCCTAACATGATTAGAACATTATGCAAGAAACTTCAAAATGACCAAGGAAAATCAATAGTCAGAAATAGGAGTGACCATGGAAGAGAGTTTGAAAATTCTAACATTGAGAGGTTTTGTGATAAAGAGAGTATTAGTCAAGAATTTCCTGCTCCTTTTACTCCATAGCAAAATGGAGTGGTCAAAAGAAAGAATAGAGTTATTCAATGTAACATCTGGGCCCATATTTTTTGGGTTTATAGGTAAGAAAAGCTCACTTCGGGTTAACAAGTTTTTTTTTTTTTGTTTTTTTTGTGGACCTCGAGTACGGATTTTTTTTTTCGGCGGATTATGATTTTTCAATATGTGGGATAATTAGATTTTTAAATCTTTTAGTAAACTAAGTAGATTTTCATCCGAAAAATTTATGGGACAAGTGTAATTTTTTTTTTAGGTTAACTTGAGGTCCAAAACTTAGAAATAGGCCATGCATTAACCCCGTTCAAGATCCAAGTCGTGGGCCAATTCTTTTCGGGATATAGTGCCCTAGCCCGTGAAAATAATTTCATACTCTACACTTTCACGTCTATTTACGCACTACATGCACGGCTTCGATCACGTGTGTTTTCCCTCGGATTGCATGATTCACGTCCGTTTCGATCACATCCCTCCTTCCTTCATCTCTAGGGTTTTGCTTTTAATTTTTTTTTACCACCTATATATATATACTTATACGCTTATCCCTCATGCATGACGAAGCCAAGCTGCCGCTGCTAGCCAAACTTCCCAGAGCATCTGCCCTCCTTTGTGAACCACGATCATCAACCAAACTCCTTGAAACCATTTCCAGCCACTGGGCATCACAGTCGAGCCCAACCCGAGAAGCATTTGGTTGTTGTTCCGTGCATTGTTTCCTTAAAAACCAACACCCGTGCAACCTCGCCATCATTGGAAGCAACCTGGGTCATCCACCATGCGTAACCAACTACCCAAACCACCACCACCGTACCTAGCCTTGTAACCACCGTGTATGAAAGCCACCAAGTCACCTGTAGTCACACGGTGAGCCTCTATTTTCACAACTAAAAACAGAGCAATCCTCATACACCTTCCCACTGTCCAACTTCAATGCCGTCCTCACCATCGCGTGAAGCCTAATAGCCAGTTTTCCTAGTGTCAACCATGGGACCACCGTGGAACAGCCACTGGCTCCATGTCCAGGAAACGGCCAGCAACAGCAGTGCACCGCAGCAACGCCTCACGCAAGACTCTGTTTTGCACCACCGAAAGTAGAGCACCTACTTCCCTCCATAGTGAACTGCAACGCGGCCGCCGAACTGCTCAGCCTCAAGTGGGAACCTCTAAAACATGCCGATCGTGCACCCAGGTCCGTCGTGTCCCTCTCGGTAAGCCCACGACGAGCCTTCTTCCCCCCAATCTTTTTTTTTTCTCTACTCCTTTTGCCCTCATATCAAGTTTCTCTCACTCGCTACCGCAGCCCCACTACCACGCAACGGAGACCACGGCCAACTGGAAGCCGTCTTCATCCCAGTGCCACTCCGATTGGCTGTTACCATTTACTCTCAATGAGTACCTCGTGTCACTGTCACCGACTGTTGCACCGAAAACGCATAAAACGTTTACTCTTTAGAGTCTACATAAACTTAGTACTACATATTATATTGATATGGAATTACAGTTTTGCCGTTATTATTAGATGGTTTCAATTTGAAATTTTTGTTTATATTAAATCTGTTTATACATTGTTTATGCGGGAAATATAAGAAATTTTTATAGAAAATAAATAGGATTTTTAAATTGTATTATTGGTAGTAAATTATTTTAGTAACTGTGTAATTTTATTTTAAACATTTAAATTATGATTAAAGCTATTTGTTTATTATTATTTAACGAAATTTTTACTAGTACTTACCTTAAATGTTGAGTATTATCAAAGAAATTTAAAGAATGGGGATATTTTAAGGTTATGATTATTTTTAGGTATTGAATGATTAAAATAGGTTATTTTAGAAGCTTATGATTAAATATCAAAGTATGTGATTAATTGAAAATTTACAAGAATTACGTGATTATTTTATAGGTGACGATTAATTATTGTTCGACATTTTGAGGTAAATTTCGAAAAAGTTAAGAAGTCCAGGTAAGCGGGGTTCCTATGCTAGATTTTGCATTGAAATAAAATGAACTGAGGTTGATTTTTGAAAAATATATATTTTTGGTTATGAAAATAAATTTGAACTATCTCAGTTATTTGTTCTGCATTACTCATGAGATTCTATTTAAGAAGAAAATATTTTATGTTATGACTGGTGTAAACATGAGCTTATTTTTAATATTTTGTTCCTGAACTTTGAAAAAGAGAGCGAATACGAAATTCGTGCATATATTATCTTGTGATATGATTTTGTTATGTTCTGAAAATTTTGTTCAGTACTCTGTTTGGATAAGAAGTGATTTTTGAAAACCTTTGGCATGACTCCCTGATTCTGAATTTGATTCTGTTTCCGCTCTGTTCAGTTACGGCCCTACCATGGGTGATAATAGTGGCATACGGCCCAACCACGGGTAATAATAGTGGATACGGTCCAACCACGGGTAATAATAGTGGATACGGCCCAACCATGGGTAATAATAGTGGATACGGCCCTGCCACGAGTTATAGTAGTGGTCTCTATTTTGAGTGCACACCTTGGTGACAGAGTGATTTATGTTCTGCTTGGCTATCCGCAGATGCACAACCCTACCACAAGGGTTATACATGGCTTGTATTCTGATATGATGTTATGATGATGATCATTATCATTTATGCTATGCCAAAAGATATTTTTGAATGAATTTATTTCAGAATCTTCACTCTGATATTTTGATAACATGTTATGTTTCCAAACTCTGAAAATGAAAATATTTTGTTCTACATTCTGATATCTGTAAATGCTCATGTTTACACACTAGTATATGTCCTCTGCTTACTGAGTTATTGATAACTCACCCATTATCTTCAAATATTTTTCAGATAATTTTGATGGTTCAGCTGGAGAACAAGAGTAAGAAGTTTTAGTAAGATGTTATGATCGTAGTGGAATAAGTGCCTGAGGGTACAAATTTATTGGAGAGTCTTATTGAGTAGGTTTCTGATTTTTGGATTTTGAATAAATAGATTTGTACTTTTTGGAAATATTGGAATAATTAAATATGTTATGGAAGTTGGATTTAGGTTACAAGAGCTAACTCTCTGAAACCTCGGGACCGGGGCGTTACAGTTGGTATCAAAGCCAGGTTTGAATTATGCATACTATAAACCTTGGAGGTTTAGATATCTATGGGTTTAGGAAGAAATTTCAGAGTTGAGGTGTAGAAGTTTAAAGAATAAGAGACGATTGTGTGGGTAGTTAAGGTTTTAGATTTTGCAAGATTTTGTAATTGAGTTTTGAGATTTGAGGTTTAGGGATTTTATATCCGACAAGCTTAATTTGTGGAATATAAGAGATAATATTTATAAAGATTAATTTAAGGTTTAGATTTTGAGGTTTAGATTCTAAGACGTAAGGCAATTTAGAGTGATGTCGGGTTTACAATTATATAGGATAGGAAAGACTATATGAGTTGGTTAAAGAAATGGCTAAGAATGGTTAAAAAAAGTTCAAGATTTCATTGAATCATTTATTTATTTTTTTACTTGTTTTTAAATATTTTAACTGGTATTTATATTTTGTTTATACATATTTTGTTTTCTTTCCCTAGAACATTTAACTGAGTTTAAGATCTCAGGATGGCTGCTCGTCGTCGAGTTCAAAACTTTGGGGATTTGAGATTCGTCAGATTTTATGGACTGAATATTTCGAGGTTTGAGGTTTAGAGATGGTACATATTTAAAAAAAAATGATTTTGAGGAGATTTAAGGTCGTAGAATTCTGCAGGTTTCAGGATATGATTTTTTATGATATGTAAGGTTTTAGCACTTGCGGACCTTTGGAGTGAGTTCGACAAAATCTGAGGTTTTAGATTTTGCATAATTTAAGGAAACAAATTTATGACATTTGAGATTTTAATTCCGGTAGGCGTATTTTGTGGGCTGTAGGAAATAGCTCTGACAAGGTTTAAGGTTTAGATTTTAGGTTGACTTCGTGGACCGTGTTTTGAAAAGGAACTGGAGGTTTAGACTTGTGATATTGATGTATTAGAGTCTACATACATCTTGGGAGACATTGCGACATTTAAATCTGGTAAAAAAAAAAATTGTATGGACTGGTTAAATGTGGAGGTTAGTTCTTTTCAAATGTACTTGATTTGAGATACAATGCGTTTAGGACTACAAGTTGTTAGTATGCGCAGCGGAATCATGCTTTTGGTGATATGATAGCATGAGATTTTATTTCGCTATTTGTATGAGGTTCATGGATTATGTGGAGAGTCCAGAATTATTAGGTTTTTAATTGTATGGCTGAGGTTTATAATTTAGACTTGATTTGGATTTTTTGAAGTGAGATGCAGTGTGCGCAAATATGTATGAAGGTCTAAGTATTTGAGTTTTGATTTTGGATGCAACAAATTTCGAGGACGAAATTTTTTTTAAGGGGGGGAGGATGTAACACCCGGGCCCAGCTAAGCCCTCTTGACAAAATTTTTTGGGTTTATAGGTAAGAAAAGCTCACTTCAGGTTAACAAGTTTTTTTTTTTTTTTTAATTTCTGGACCTCGAGTCCGGATTTTTTTTTCGGAGAATTATGATTTTTCAATAGGTGGGATAATTAGATTTTTAAATCTTTTAGTAAACCAAGTAGATTTTCATCCGAAAAATTTATGGGACAAGTGTAATTTTTTTTTTTAGGTTGAGTTGAGGTCCAAAACTTAGAAACAGGACATGCATTAACCCCGTTCAAGATCCAAGTCGTGGGCCAATTATTTTCAGGTTATAGAGCCCTAGCCCGTGAAAATAATTTCATACTCTACACTTTCACGTCTATTTACGCACTACATGCACGGCTTCGATCACGTCTGTTTTCCCTCGGATTGCATGATTCACGTCTGTTTCGATCACGTCCCTCCTTCCTTCATCTCTAGGGTTTTGCTTTTAATTTTTTTTTACCACCTATATATATATATATATATATACTTATACGGTTATCCCTCATGCATGATGAAGCCAAGGTGCCGCTGCCAGCCAAACTTCCCAAAGCATCTGCCCTCCTTTGTGAACCACGGTCATCACCCAAACTCCTCCTCGAAACCATTTCCAGAAGGGCCATCCAGTACTCAGGATGTTTGGTGCGTGGATATAGATTTCACACAACTGATAGAGAAATATATAGGAAAACTCAAAATTGTGGGGTCATAGTCGAAGGAAGCCATGGGGATGATAATATTGACTTCTATGGAATTGTGGAAAATATCATAGCGTTAAAGTATGTGGGGGGATATATGGTATGGTTGTTTCAATGTAATTGGTGGGATGTCTCAAATCCTAGGTTGGGAGTGCGTAAAGAAATTGTTATTCACTAGGGCGGCCCAAAATTGGAAAGTCAGCAACTTCGAAGATTTCTTCTTGGTCATATACTTCGTAAGACTGCGCACTCAAAGAGCTGATACTTTGTAGTGGATACTATCAGAAAGGTACATTTTAGCTTGCTCTTTTTATAAGGCCCTCACGCAACCATAGAACAATCACTTTCCATGGAAAAGAATTTGGAAAAACAAGGCCCCTCCTTGGGCGGCATTTTTTGCCTATACATCGTCTTTGGGTAAGATTTTGACAACAGATAACTTACGGAAAAGCGGGGTGGTAGTGGTAGAATGGTGCTTCATGTGTAAACAAAGTAGGGAGACTCTGGACCATCTTCTACTACATAACGAGATTACTTAAGCATTTTGGGTGAATGTATTCAGAAGGGTAGAGCTAGCCTCAGTTATATCTACTATAGTAGTCGAGCTTTTGGCATGTTCGGTGAAGTACCTTGGCAGCATCCCACAAATTTCAGCCATGTGGAAAACGATTCTCTATGTCTTCTATGGTGCATTTGGAATGAATGAAATGACAGGACATTTGAAGACAGAGAGCGTTCATTGGAAGAGATTAGAATATTATTTATTAGAACCCTTTTTCTTTGGGCCAAAGATGTAGATTTCAATGATCTCGATTTTCATGATTTTCTTGTTTCTTTTTTTTTTTCTCCTAAATAGGTGTTATCTCATATATACCCCATGTGTACTTGAATTATGCCTATTCATATTAATATATATATATATATATATATATAAAGTATAACTAAAAAAATAAAAAATAAAAAATAAAAACATTGGTTTTGACCAAGGTAGGGAGAGGATCAGTGAACAGATTAATTGCCACCATCCGAATGATGGCTACGTGCAACACATTCATGCGGTCCCTTCCTCCACAGCTTATTAATTGATTCTGGAACAGAGTCTAAGATGTACTTAGCAGTATGGTAAATGTTTCTGTCTACAGCAAGAGAGAGTGCAGATTCTCCGGCTTCATTCACCATCTTATCTAACCTTGGTTTGTGGCCAATTAGTAACTCCACAACCGAATGTTGAGCATTTCTCACAGCAACATGCAATGTCGTATCCTTGTCTATGTTCACCGTCTCCAAAATAGATCTTTAAAATAAACTAATTTTGCTGATGATGAAGCTAACTTAGCGGGCTTTCTCAGATCCTACGTAGAAGCCGTACTTACAAATAAGCATATATGCTTATACAAGAACGTAGTTCAAAGTCCAGCACATGCAAGCAGTGGAAACCATGACCCAATTTACTACACGTGAAAAACTCCGAGAAGTATACGTCATGATTTGATGACGCAATTTGAAGACCCGAAATGACGTCTACATCATGGACATCTAACGGTGGAGTCCAAACATATATAATTCATCAAGTTGGGTCTAAGCTTTTGTACAATTAAAGCTTTCATTAAAGAGAGACAGGTTTATTACCTAACTTTTTGAGCTACCCATCTGCACAGTTAATTAAAGCAGTGCACGTTACCTATTTTTCATCCATATTAACTGTCAAAAAATCAGAAAGAGAATTGAAAATATATTCGAAATCAAGTGGGGTTTGATCACAGTTAATGTTATTGACAGTTTAGAAAGAAGTGGGGTATTGCATTTTTCTGGAGGAAGGAAGTTAAAGCTGAATTAGTCTCTTAACTACAAGAAAACGTGGTATTAACGCTTAAAGTTATTAATGCGTATTCATCAGCGTTGGGCGTTGAGCACATCCTCTTGTCTTTAATGTATTGAAGGATCCTTTTGGTTTTTGCAGAACAAGTTGAGATGCCCCGCAGGCCCCTTTCATCTTTTTTCATACTTTTTAGCTACGACCCTTCTGAGCTTTATTTCTGGCTGGGCTAGGCCCATGACTGATAGCCGAGCTGAATGGATTCTAGGGCCAATCCTAACTAGCCCATAATTTGGGCCTATTCCTTATTAACCTTACAATATTTTTTTCTTTTTCTCTTTTTTTTTTTTTATAGAATTAAATACTTCAAAAATATCATAAAACTCATTTTCCTAACTCAAGTTTTTGAATACTGATTATCACAGGTGTGGGTTTTTTTTGTCAGTCCAATTAGTCCACCTTTGAGGCCCAAATTGTCTTCCCTGAACCTAACATACGAAAAGTAATTTTGTTCTTGTAGTCATACCAATTCTCCCTCCCTCTCTCCGTCTGCGAGGTTTTATTTGGTAGCTTTCAACGGAGTTTCTTCCGCAGCCAATTCGTTGTAGTGTTCACAGCTTTAGTGGTGTTATTACTTCTTGAGCTTTATAATGGATCATTGTAAAGTTCAATCTCACAATAGCCTGATCCACATCAAAAGGGACAGTATTGAAGAATGTAATTGAATCTAGTGACACATTATGATAGGTTGTGCTACAAAAATTTGGACCTCGTCTCAGTTTTTTCAAACTTATTTCAGTAGTTCCTAGATTTACAGGTTTATTAATAAGTATATATTTGTATTATTCACACCCACTCCTTTGGATGTCACCCCTATACTCTCGTTCAAGTACGCTTAACTCTTGAGTTCTTATGGAACTTATCAATTAAGAAAAGGTTGTTAAGTTCTAAAGGCTCATGAGCTTGGTCAAAGGTTTGCTAACTCACTCTGGTGTAGCAGCATTACTTAAGATCTTGTCACACATGACTCTCTGTATTGGGAACCCACACTAGATTTGATTCCCCATAGATTTTTTTTTTTTTTTTTTGTACTCTATGTTAACTTTGTATTGGATACTCCTTTTATTCTATCTATATATATCTTGTTTGAGGGAAAAATAAAATGTTCTGATGGGATCATGTGCATTAATGGTCGTACACCTGATATTCACACCAACCCATTCAGAGCCTTCATCGGATTTCTTGTTCTTTAAATGTATAACGAAAGAGATCAGATTTCTCTTTAAAGCTAGTGTTCTTTATTGAGTTGATTCTTGATATTTTTTAAGAAAGCTTTTATATACTTTGAGATTATTTCCCTAGCCCACTTGCATAAGTTTTATGAAAAGACAGTCTCCTGTGTTAACATTGGATGTAAATTGCTTACCTTGCATAGTTGATTATTATTGTTCGCATAAAAATATATCTACAAATGCACAGAATCGTAACAAGTAGTAAAGTGTTTTAAAGAAAACAAATATCGAACCCACAGGGAATAATTATGCTATTGAGTATTGAAATTGACTAAATTAATTACTATTTGAAAAACTAAAATTTGAAGAATGGTTTATCTAAATCAAACTAAAAAAAAAAAAAAACATTAAAATTAAGATTTTAAAAATAAAAAGAATAGATCTAGAGCGTTTGATTTCACATAGCAAATCCCACACAGTTCATTCTTCCTTGTTATAGAATCCCAATTATTCCAGGTTGATGATAAAAATCCCTTAACTATTTAATATTTTCTTTCGAACAATATCAAAAATATCTTCAACTAATAACTCCATATCTCTATGTGAATTTAACTAATTGGAGACTCATTAAGTTCTTTAGATTTTTCTTGAAAATCACACTAGTTGCAGTAAAGCATCTCTGCTTTCGCTTAACTAATGGTGTTTAATCCTAGAACTTTAATCACAAATAACCTCTCGGTCTCATTGTAATCCAAAAGATCGAACAATAGTTAGCTAGAAAATTGTAAGCATTAAAAATAAGGAATAAACACTAATCATGAAAATATTGAAAATAAAATAACTTGGAATGTAAACTGTGTTCAATGCTATGCTACATCAAAACTCTAGAAAATAGAATTAGTTCATAATGGAATTGAAAAGAAAAATAATAAAACTAGTGTTCTTTGTTCAAGTCGGTTTATAAAGCATGAGGTGAGATATCCCGTATTTTAGTGTATTTTTAATTGAATGATTATTTTTATTAATTTAAATATTGTTCTCTTGTTTTAAAATTTATTGGGTTTTTCGTTGGTTTATTTCATGATTTTTAAGTTGTGAAATTTATTTTGGTATGCTTTCTTAATATTTAATATTGTTTCTCATTTAAATTGTTCTTTAATTTAAATTAGTTGTTTGTGGGTTTTAAAATTATTGTGTTGTTGGATTTGATTATTTTATTTTACTTGGTCTTTGTGTTTAAATTATTTTATTTAAATTTATCAAATTTCAAAACAAAAATAATATTCTAACAATATTCTATTCAACTTTCATCTCAAATCATCTCATCTCAACTCATTATTTAAACCTCCCCTAAGATTATCCTCTGAATTTAATGTTTGTAGTGCTAACTCTGCCACTTGAATATTATCTCTTATTTTACCTAGCTTCTTAAGAATGTCACAAAAAAATTGAGGCATTCCAATTCTTTAGAGCAGTTTTCAGTCTTTTCAATTTTAAAACCATCCTTTTCAAACTAGTCTTATTATAAGGCTGGTTCAATTCCAAAAAATCTGAATGAATAATCCACATCTTTTGGAATTTAAAAGAAGGACCTAACTTTTCAGCCGGCCCCTTATTTTCAAACAACAGAGGGCAATGATCTGAATGTATTGTTTCCAAGTGTATTAAAACAACATGTGGAAAAGAAACCAACTAAAGCTCTATCCAATTTTTTCCAAATAAATTGCCCATCCCTTCTACAATGCCTCGTGAATTCTGATCCAGAGAAAGGATGATCATACATTGAAGTAGTCTCAATGAAACTAATGAACTCTTCTTTACAGTTGTAGTCAACATAGGAACACCCCCAATCTTATCTAAATCATTTTTAATGATATTAAATTCCTCTATAAAATCATCCAAGGTTTTTCAACAGTTTTCACTCTTAACAAGGATTCCCACAACTCCATTATAAGAATAGAACTACATTTAGCATACGCCACTGAAAACAAAGCTTCTGAACCCACGAAATCAGCAATAAAAGAAATATATTGTGATGAAGATGACAGAATAGAAATCGCAATACCTGATCTTTAGCAACCAGCCAGACTTTTCGACCTTCTACCTCATTCGAAAAAGATTGAGATAAACCCAACCTTCTTGCAATTTTCAAAGATTTATTAAAAGCCACCATCGGTTCCAACACAGCTGCTATACATAGGTTATGTAACTCTTGTTATCCTTTTGCCTTTCTTTTTTCGCTAAATGTAAAATTAAAGCTTATTCATGAATTCTCTGTCCGGATTGTAGGCAATTCCGGCAAGGGTAAGGAAGGGGGGGGGGGTTTGGGCCCGACATCCCTACTCGAGTCATCTATCCCAAGTTGTAGGTCCACAACTCCCTCTCCAAATTGCTTGTTGGATAGAAGATTGAAGGTTTACCTTGATTTCTAAATTTATAAGTAAATATTTTTGCTCAAGAATTTGTTCAAAAAATCGTGCTGGGCCTTTCTAATGCCATTAGGCATCCCTCCCATCCAACTATGGCATCAGCTCCACAAAATAAGGTAAATGATCTAGTTTTTCTTTTTCATATGAATACCACATTAATGCAATTATTTGTGTTATTTTATTTTTGGCCTTTAGGTAATTGATTTTTTATATGATTATGTTATATATTCTATTTATTTATTTATTTATTTATTAATTCTTGTCAAACATTTTGGTGAATAGAATATTTGATGAAATATTTATTTTTCTTCCTCTTCCCCGTTCTTTTGCTTCCTTCCTTTTCTCTCCTCTTCCAAAAATTGTTCTCCAAAGTGTACTCCTCCATTACCACCATACATAACTATTGAAATGGCTGCCAAAATGTTGGGGTGAAGACTAGTTTTGGAGTTGAAAAATTGAGAAAGTCTAATTTGTTCCAGATCTGGAAAAAAACCTAATTGTTGTAGGACAGCTTGATGACAGTAGTTATGCAGAAGCATTCTCTAGAGAAGCTTGGAAGATCACTAAGGGTGCACTGGTTTTGGCGCATGATAAGAGATCTAACTCTTTGTATTTAACATGAGGGTCCAGTGATGTGCAGAGAAATACAAGAGTGCAAAAAGGCAGACTTAATCGCGCGAAACATATGAGGAAGCCAAAAGGAGTCAGCTTTGTCGTTCCTCATGTAAGCCTGGGAAAGTTGGCTGAGGTTGCCAAGATCGGTTCGAGACTAGATACTGCTAGTGCAGTGGGAGTTGAGTCACCCAGTGGATATACTGATTAAGGGCAATGTACGTGAAAGACTGAAGTCTGGCTTGACTTCAATGCTTCTTCTAGCTTGAAGACGGGATCTGTGAGCTGCAGAGATGATAGGGCTTGGCTGGAAACAATGGCTGACAAGTGGAGACCTAGTCTCCAAGTGGGAGATTGTTGGGGTGGAGACTGGTTTTAAAGCTGAAAATCGAGAAATAGAGAGTTTGCTCGAAGTGCACTCGAGCGAAGCTCAATCTGTGAGTTCGCTCGAGTCTCGCGCCAGCACGAGACTCGAGCGAGACACAAACCCTAGTGTTCGCTCGAGCCCCACTCGACACCCTGCTCGAGCCAATGTTGATTGGTTGTTCACTCAATGAGCGCTAGACACACCGCTCTAGCGAAGAACGTATTTTTGTCAGATTAGGGTTTACAACACTGTTTACTATAAATATGTCATATTTGACTTGTTTTGCATGACTTTTAGCATATTTTGAGAGAAAACAATTGTCAAGTGAGTGCATATTGTGTGAGAGAGCAAAAAGCCCTATAGAGTGTGAGTTGAGATTGAGTGATAGTAATCTCTTCTGCTTAATAAGATTTTTGCAGTTTTGTGAAAGTAGACAATTTGCCGAACCACGTATATTATGTGTCGTGTGCTTCATCGTGCTTACTTTTACTTTAGTTTGCCATCGTTGATGTGTGTGTTTTGCTCAACACAAAATACACTGTTCATGATAAAATAAAGCAAGAACAAGAGCACTATATGGTAGTTGCAGTTCAATGAACATGCATTTACGGATTTGTTTCATAAATATAATAAACATGTTATCCTTCATCATAAATTTTGCGTTGCAAATTGCATGTTGATGTAATGCACTGTCTCTTTCTCAGTTCTAGTTAATGGTGTTCCAAAAGGTCCATTTGTTCCATCTAGAGGCTTGAGACAAGGTGACCCCCTCTCCCCATACCTTTTCTTACTTTGTACTGAAGGTTTGGTCTCTTTGATCAAATTTGCTGAGTTAAGGGGGGATTTGTCAGCTGTAAAGATTTGTAGGGGTGCTCCAAAGATCTCTCATTTACTTTTTGCAGATGATAGTTTATTATTCTGTAAGGCAAATATGCAAGAAAATCAGAGAATTCAATCACTCCTCAACTTTTATGAAGCATCTTCGGGTCAAGTGATAAATAGAAACAAAACGGGTCTAGTTTTCAGCTCAAATGTGCAACAATCTACAAAGGAAGATTTATTGAATTTTTGGGGTGTGGAACAAAGCCAGGAGTATGAAAAATATTTGGGACTCCCGTCTTTTGTGGGGAGGTCAAAGACTAGAGCATTTTCTGAAATCAAGCACCGAGTGTGGAGGAAGTTGCAAGGATGGAAAGAAAAGGTACTCTCTGCTGGAGGAAAGGAAGTGTTGATAAAAGCTGTTGCACAAGCAATTCCTACCTATTCAATGAGCTGTTTTAAGCTACCATCTTCTTTGTGTAATGAGCTTGAACAGATGATGGCTAAATTCTGGTGGGGGCAGAAAAATGAAGAAAAGAAAATTCATTGGATAAGCTGGAAGAAGATGAGTGAAACAAAAGAGGAGGGAGGAATGGGTTTCAAGGACTTGAGGATTTTTAATGATGCCCTTTTGGCCAAGCAAGGATGGCCCATAATAACAAATACAGATTCGTTGTTACACAAGCTGTTTAAGGCAAAGTATTTTCCGAAAAACCACTTTCTAGATGCTGGTTTGGGAAACAATCCTTCTTTTGCTTGGAGAGGAATTTGGGGAACAATCTCAAAGCTTTGGGAGGGGTGCAGATGGAGAATAGGCTCGGGAAGAATAGTAAAAGTATGGAAAGTTGTGTGGGTTCTAGGCTTTAAGGGGATTGCTGAAATAAATTCTGTGTCGGTCATAGGTGTAGAGGAAGCCACGATGAATTCTTTATTTCTCCCTGGACAGACAGCTTGGGATGTCAACAAAATCACCTCCATGTTTCCCCCTGCAGTGGCTTTACAGATCATGAAGATAGTGCTTAGTGAAGGCAACCAAGATGAGACTTGCTGGACGAGGGAAGCTCATGGGAGATATACAGTTAAGAGTGGATATAGATTCTTTAGATCAGAAACAATGAAGACACAAAGAGGGGAAGCATCGAATACAACCCTCTTAAGGAAATTGTGGAAGGCCATCTGGAAAATGAAACTCCCTCCAAAAATCAGAGTTTTTGCATGGAAAGCTGTAAAAGGAGTGTTACCTACAAAGGACAATCTTCGGAAAAAACATGTAAACATTGCAGAAAATTGTGTTCTGTAATGATAGAAGAGAAGACACTTTGCATGCACTACTTTCCTGCCCATCCATAAGAGAACTCTGGATTCGAAACTTCCCAAAACAAATGCAGGTGGATGATTTTAGTTCTTTTATTGATGCTGCCTTAAAAATGCAACTTTACACTTGTGCTGAGCTGCTGGAATGCTTCTTTTTAATCTGTTGGAGTGTTTGGAATAGAAGGAACTGGAAGATTTTTGAAGGAAAAGAAGTTCATGTTGAAGATCTATTGGGAAGGGCCTTAGCTATGCAAAAAGGTTTCCGTGAACTAAGGAACAAACCACTATCTGTTATTAGGAAGCACGACAGATGGAAAGCTCCACCTCCTGGCACTTTCAAATTGAATGTAGATGGAGCTTTCTCCCAAGATGGATCGGTGACAGGTATAGGTGCTGTGCTGCGAGATTCAAAGGGAGAGGTGCTAATGGCGGCAGCGATAAGAGAGAGGGCAAGTCTGAATGTTTATGAGCTGGAAGGTCTAGCAATTCTCAGAGGGTTACAATTGTGTCTTCATCTGGGCATTTATCATCTGTCTATTGAATCAGACTCTCTTCTGGTTGTAAACGAGTTTGACCGAAATGGCCAGTCAATGGCCACGATGGGAAACGTGATTAGTGAAGTTAGGAAGCTAATGTTTTGTTTTCAAACATGTGAGCTTACACATGTAAACAGAAGCTGCAATATAGTAACTCACACACTTGCCAAGCTTGGCTTGAGTGTCTCAGAAATTAGCTTATGGTGGGGTTCTTACCCAGGTGTAATTACTAATTTCCTTTGGTATGATTCTTCGGTGTAAACTGCTTATTATGAATGAAGAATTGGTTTTCTTATCCAAAAAAAAAAAAAACATAGAGAAATGCTTGGGATCCGAAAATGGGTCCTGAACATTTCTCCCGAAACGTTTTTTTATTTTTATTTTTTTATATAATGATTAAGGAAGTGTTTTTTAATGATGTTGTGAATTTTTTTATTTTTTTAAGTGTTTACGATGATTAAAAAAATACATGAAAGAAAAAAAAATGAAAAAATGAAATGCATTATTCGGGACATCTTTCGGGACAATTTTTCGGTGGCTGTAATGCTACTCTTAAACATATGATTCAAAATGTGTCATATCAACGAATGTAAATGGAGGGTGATGAGTAACATTGCTTGGAAAACAAACAAAACAAGGTGAGTGGGGGGTACGGGAGTTGTACTAGGGCTCCACCAACAGAACGTAGTTCAAAGTGTCCAGTGTTAAAACATGCACAGAAATTTGAAATGCACAAGCATGAAGAGAAATCTCATTCTCATTGATCTGAATAAAATGATACAACACTTACTACTATTTATACATTACAAAGGCAGAGAGAAAATAATTTTAAACTTTCTACTTAGTTACAAGTAATCTATAGCAGCTTTATGGACAGCATGGTTTCGACAGTGCTTTACAAGTTGATTTCCTGACTTTGTTTTGTGTGTGCAGTCATGTATTTCACAGATAATCCCCTGCTTTTCTGTGACCACACTTTTCTCCTTTTTCTTGTTGCTTTTCTTCTTCCTTTTGCTGTTGCTTTTCACTTCTTTTTTTCTGCAGTGTACTTTATCTCAACTTTTGTTGCTGCATATATTTCCTCATGTACTGCAGCTTTGTTGCTCAGTGTCTTCATGTCTTCCTTGCTTGCATTCATCCTTCTTTTTATGTTTTACTTCGTGAGACTCCCCCTCAAGATGGGCATAGATATTTAGGATTCCCATCTTGGATAATAAGAATTGAAAAACAGAAGATGATAAAGCCTTAGTGAAAATGTCTGCCAATTGGAACTTTGAGGCAACATGGACAGGAGTGATTATTCCAGCTAGGACCTTTTCTCGAACAAAATGACAATCCAGCTCTATGTGTTTAGTCCTTTCATGGAAGATAGGACTCTTTGTGATGTGAATGGCTACTTGGTTATCACAGAACAAGAGAGCAGATTGTTCATGGTTGATGTTGAATTCTTTTAAGAGACCAAGAAGCCATACAATTTCACAACTTGTTGTAGCCAATGCCCTGTATTCTGCCTCAGCTGAAGACTTGGAGACAGTCACTTGTTTCTTTGATTTCCAACTTACCAATGAGTCTCCAATGAACACACAGAAACCTATGACAGACCTTCTAGTTTCGGGGCAAGCAGCCCAATCAGAGTCACTATATGCTTTTAAATGTAGATGTGATCTTGATGACAAGAAGATGCCTTGACCAATGGACTCTTTGAGATATCTTAGAACTCTATAGGCTGAGTGCATATGAGTTTGTGAAGGTTTGTCCATAAATTGGCTAAGAACATTTACAGCATAAGTGATGTCTGGCCTGGTAATTGTTAAATAAATGAGCCTTCTGTAGGCTGTGGGGTCTTGCAGAATCTCATTTGTGGTGTGGCTCAACTTGTGGTTCAACTCAATAGGTGTGGAGACAGTTTTAGTGCCAAGTAAACCTGCATCTTCCAATATTTCGAGAGTGTATTTCCTTTGACATATATTGATTCCAGAAGATGACTTTGCAACCTCTATGCCTAGGAAATATTTTAAGGGTCCAAGGTCTTTGAGTTTGAACTTGCTGTGACGGTAAGTTTTGAGTGAATCAATCTCATCTTGAGAATCACCTCCCACTATGATATCATCCACATATACTAGGAGTGCTGTGAACCCTTTTTGACTAACTTTAGTGAATAAAGAATAGTCAGACTTAGATTGCTGAAATCCAATAGAAGTAAGTGAGTTGGAAAACTTTGAGAACCATTGCCTTGATGCTTGTTTGAGTCCATAGAGGGACTTATTCAGTTTGCATACTAATTTCTCCCCCTCAATCTGCTCTCTGTGAATGTTATAACCTGGTGGTATGTCCATATAAATTTCCTCATTTAGATCCCCATGTAAGAAGGCATTGTGAACATCCATTTGAGATAAAAACCAGTTTTGAATAGATGCTAAGGCAAGGAAGACTCGAACTGTGGTGAGTTTGGCCACTGGACTGAATGTTTCTTGGAAATCAAAACCTTCTCTTTGAGTGTATCCCTTGGCCACAAGTCTAGCTTTGTGTCTTTCAAAAGAACCATCAGATTTAAGCTTCACTTTGTAGACATATTTACAACCAATGGCAGTTTTGTTGGGAGGGAGGGTGGTAATCGTCCAAGTATTATTTTCCTCTAAGGCACTGAGTTCAGTTTGCATTGCATCTTGCCAATGTTTAAATTTCACAGCTTCACTATAGGATTGAGGTTCAGAAAATAAGGAGAGGGAAACAGAAAAGGATTGGTGAGATAAGGAGAGGTGTTTGTAGGTGAGGTGCTGATTGAGTGGATGAAAGGTGGAGGATGAAGAGGATTCAGTGAGAGGCAGGGATTCTGCTATCTGACAATGGTATTGTTGTAGATAGGCAGGTTGATGTCTATCTCTGGTAGACCTTCGAGGAGGTGGGTCAGGAGTGGAGGTGGCATGAAGCTCATCAAGATGAGGTGAAGGAAGAGGTGGATCAAAAGAGGTAGTGGGCAGTGGTGTTTCAAGAGGAGTTTGAGATTGGAGAGTAGAATTGGTAGATTGCAGCTCATTAAGAGGAGGTGGAAAATAGCTATCTGGTGGTGGAGGAGGTAAAACCAAATTATGAGGGAAGGAAGAGTGAATGTCTGAAGAGGAATGAGAGGAATGGTGGTTTATAACCCTACCACAGGGGTGAAACATGGAATACGGCCTAGCCACGGGTATAATGGTGGTTTATAACCCTACCACGGGGGTGAAACATGGTATACGGCCCAGCCACGGGTATAATGGTGGTTTATAACCCTACCACGGGAGTTAAACATGGTATTTGTCCCAATGTGATGCTATGAGATGATATGAATTTAATGTTTCAGTTTGGATATGCCAAAGGATTTTCTTTTCGGGAACAAGTTTGTTTTTCTGAAAATTTCGCTCTCATGTTTTGTACCAAGTTTGTTTATGCATTCCGAAAGTAAATATGTTGTTTCTGCATTCTGAAAGTAAATGTTTTGTTCTGCATACCGAACTTTATAAATGCTCATGTTTACATACTAGTATATGCTCTCTGCTTGCTGAGTTGTTGATAGCTCACCCTTTATCTCTACAATATTTTTCCAATATTTTGTTGGTTCAGCTGAGGATCAAGATTATAAGGCATTGGGTGAGATGATTTAAGTATAGTGGTTTAAGCATAAGAAGTTTTACGAGTATTGTCGATTTTTATTAAGAAATTTTATTGTGTTTTGATGACTTGGCATTTTGAAAAATTGGTTATATTGAGGAAATTAGATTGAATCGATTTTTCTATATGGTATTGGGAATTTGGAGTTTATTTTTTTATATTGTTAAAAGGTGAGTTTAGGTGTTAGGAAGTAACTCTCCGACCCGTGCGGGACCGGGGCGTTTCAGTAATCAATCATCAATATTAATTGGTTATGATTAATTGATAATTTGAACAAGTTACTAATAAAGCCTTTCATTTGGTGATGAACGCATAGTGATTGTTGGATATCTATATAAATATGACGTCAGAATCTCTGCTAGACGAATGGTCATGAAGGCTTCCATAGACGGAACCTTTTTTAGGTATATATATATTTAGGTATATATATATATATAGAGAGAGAGAGAGAGAGAGAGAGCATGTATAAGCATGAAAGATGGGATGTGACAATGCTATACTTAAGACTGCAAGCCTTTTGTAACATGTGAAATGATTTTTCGAAGACAACAAGAACAAGACAAATAATTTCTAGACAAATGCTAATTTAATATTATTGTATTTTCATCAATTTTTACTACTCTGTTTACTATATATAGAGGAAAAATTCTACTCAGCTACTGGTCGGTTATCGCACACCACACACCTGAACCCAGTCTGCTACCCCACGTCACAGTTTTTCCCTCTCACCCATCACTCCCCCAAGCCATCCCCAGCCATCCTGTTCTCCTCAGACTCTAGCCTTCTTCGTTTCTCATCCCCAGAGCCAAAGTCTTCTCCCTCAACCCATCTCTTCTCCATCGCCAGCACCAAAGCTTTCTCCTGCAACCCATCTCTTCTCCCTCGCCTAGCACCCATATCTTCTCCCTCAACCCAACCTTCTTCATTTCTCACCCCCAGCGCTGAAGTCTTCTCCCTCAACCCATCTCTTCTCCGACGCTAGTGCCCATCTGTAACACCCGGACCCAATCATGCTCAATTTTTTTTTATTTGTTTATTTTTAGTTCATTTTATTTTATTTTATTTTCTTACACGTTATTTTTTTTTTCTTTCCGCACGTTTTATTCTTTCCGTCTATATTTCTTTTTATTCCCGTAAGTTTTCCTCTCATCCACTCCATGCACACACACAGCACATCCGCGCACACGTCTCTCGGCTCTCTAGGGTTTTATATTTATTTTTTTGGTCACCCATTCATCTATATAATTGCACGTTCTTTATCCTCAATGAAAACTGGGAGTTGCCGCTTCTTCTTTTTCACGCCTCAGCCTCCATCACCCACTGTAACCTCTCGTTCACAGCCTCTCCGTGTCATCAAACGGGAACCAGCTCCACTCACACGGCAACGACACCACAAGCCGCCAGACCCACCCGTTGACCCATACTACTCAGCCGTTCAACACATAAACACCACCATCCACCATCGTCCGTCGAAAGCAAAAATCGGAGCTGCTCTGTTTTGGAACCATGGAAACAGAGCATTGTCGCTCAAAGTGAGAACCATGCCTTGCCTCAGTTGAGCAACGACGCCACCGTCAGCAGCATCAGACGACGCCAAAAAGCAAGCCTCCACCGCCCAGTGATGTCCAGAGCCACCGTCCGAAGCCCCATGCAAGCCGCATGATGCGTACAACTCTCTCTCCCTCAATGTTATTCCACCGCAAGCCAGTGCAAACCACCATCTGTCGCACTGGAAACCACCGTAAAACTAGCAGCAATCACTGGCTGTGAGACCCTTGTCACCCCGTGCCGATTGGTGAGGCCCATGCCCAGCCGCTTCCCACCGCTCGAAACTTCTCTCGATAGGTTCTCCGTTACTGTCGAACCGCGAGACGTTGCCTTGTTTCTAATATGATTTTAATTGTTCCCGTAAACTTCCATAGGTTTAGGAAATATTTTGATTGATAATTATAGTTTTGCCCCTTAGTATGATGTAGTTTTCTGATATGTGGTTTCGTGGTTTTAGTTTTAATGGGTTTATGTTTTAATGATTGGGCTTGGATTTTATTATACATAAAGAAAAAAAAATGATAATATTGTTAATTTGAACTATTTAGTTTTCAATTGAACTCATTTTTTTAAGTTGGCCTTATTTTATGGGATTTTTAAGTAGCCATAGTATTCTATTAATCTATAATACGTTATGGGTACTTTAGTATTTTAGAAAAAACCAGTATTCTTTTATCATAATATTTATTCGATTACTCTCTTCGGTATGGATTCGTTTAAGTGGATACTGATGAAATTAGAAAGTGAAGATTTATAATTTGAGGTTATGAAATTTTAGGTTTTGAGGAATTAAATAGGTTATTTTAAAAGCTTAGACTTAAATATCGAAATGTGTGATTAATTGAAAATTTTCAAGAATTACGTGATTATCTTATAGGTGACGATTGTTAATTGTTCGGCATTTTGAGGAAATTTTCGAAAAGCTAAGAAGTCCTCGTAAGCGGGGTTCCTATGTTAGACTTTGCCTAAAATAAAAATGAACTGATGTTCATTTTTGAAAATGTGCATTATGTGTTTTATAAAGAAATGTGAAAATAACTTCAGTTATTTGTTCGTCATTACTCATTGAACTCTGATGAAAGAGAAAGCATTTTTGTCATGACTGGTGTAGACATGAGCTTACTTTTGACATTCTATTTTTGACCTATGCAAAAAGAGTGAATTTGAAAATTTGTGCATAATTATGTAAACAAGCTTTGGATCTGCTTTGATTACGAAGATGATATGATTTTGTTGAGTACTCTGTTTGGATAAGATGTGATTTCTGAAAACCTTTGGCATGACTCTCTAATTCTGAATTTGATTCTATTTCCATTCTGTTCAGTTACGGCCTTGCCACGGGTGATAATAGTGGCATACGGCCCAACCACGGGTAATAATAGTGGATACGGCCCAACCACAGGTAATAATAGTGGATACGGCCCAACCACGGGTTATAATAGTTGATACGGCCCAACCACGGGTAATAATAGTGGATACGGCCCAACCACTGGTTATAATAGTGGATACGGCCCTGCCACGGGTTATAGTAGTGGTCTCTATTTTGAGTGCACACCTTGGTGACAGAGTAATTTATGTTCTGCTTGGCTATCCGCAGATGCACAACCCTACCACGGGGGTTATACATGGCTTCTGTTCTGATATGATGTTCTGATGATGATGATGATCATTTATGCTATGCCAAAGGATATTTTTTTTGAAATTATTTCTAAGTCTTCGCTCTGATATTTTGATAACATGTTCTGCTTCCGCATTATGAAAATGAAAATGTTTTGTTTTGCATTCTGATCTCTGTAAATGCTCATGTTTACACCCTAGTATATGTCCTCTGCTTACTGAGTTGTTGATAACTCACCCCTTATCTCATAATATTTTTCAGATAAATTTTGATGGTTCAGCTAGAGAACAAGAGTAGAAAGTTTTGGCAAGGTGTGATGATCGTAGTGGAATAAGTGCCAAAGGATACAAGTTTATTAGAGAGTCTTATTTAATAGGTTTACGATTTTATGTTATTTGATATTTGGAGTCTTAGATATTTCTAAATATTTATGGAGTTTTTAATTATCTCATTGAGGTATTTATTTGGTGTCCTGGTAGAGGAACATATATTTTTTGTTTAAATAAATGGATTTGTACTTTTTTGGAATATTGGAGTATTTAAATATGTTATTGGATTTAGGTTACAAGAGTTAACTCTCCGGACCTCCGAGAACAGGGCGTTAGAGTTGGCTCTAATACCATTTGTAACGCCCCAAAGGAAGGCCCAAACCACATGGCCTATACTCTAAAAGGACTAGTCAATGATACAATTGGAGCCCCATTAGAACCTTATAAAGAGCAAGAACTTCTCATTCCCAAGCAATGTGAGATCTCATACACCACCTACCCTTATCCATATCATATGGGGTATCACACCATCTCTTCTCCCTCAACCCCTTATCGTACTCTTCCCTCGCCCATCACCCTGAGGCCCCTCACCCCTGAAACCCTAGAAAAAGCTATTTTTCGTCCTCAACGAAGACCCCATGTCCCTCACCCCCTTCAGTCCCCATCTTTCTCATCGTCACTCTCCCAAGCCCCTGAGTCCCAATCTGTGCCTCGAACCCTCAAAAATCCTTCTTTCGTTCAAGCTAATACTCACTCAATCACACCCATTTCGCCATTTCATTTGGGTTACAAGTTTTAGACCAAGCCACGACAGTCCTGTCAAGGTGATAAATCTCTTTTAACTGCTTTCTGCAATTTTTTCTTATCTTTATGTTTTTGTTGAATTATCATCTACGTTTGCGATGCTGGCCTTTAAGTAGAGCTAAAAGATCTTCGAACTTAGTAGAAATATTTGGCCTTTGTGTGTTTGAGATCTTTGGGTTTTTCCTATAATAGAATAAAAGCTCTTTGCATTTGAAGAAGAATAGTCATCCCTTTCATTAGCTCTTGCTTTTGGGGGAATAAGCTGGCTTGAAAGACCTTGCCCTGAATTGAAGTGAAGCATATTACAAGAAAAAGTGAAAGGTAGCGATTTGAACTTCATACATAGAAGATGAAAGAATGCATTGAATCTGCCTAATCCTAAAAGAGAAGTGCTTTTGACCAGAAATTGATTGATTTATTTATTTTCATTTATAGGACCCTCATTTTTTTTTATTTTTTTCTTTATTTATGAGACTATAAATAAAGTTTTAGAGGAGTTCTTTTGACTGGCTATTGAACTTTTTGAGGTCCATCTCTTTGTCCCTTTATGGTTTTGTGAATAAATAGAATCAATTTTTTCTTAACATCTAACAAATCGGTATATAAGCAATTATTCATACCCTACTTATAAAACCCAGAAAAATTGTTGTTGGCAGTTTGTTGGCAGTTCTTCACATTTGTTGTTGTTTCAGGGGGATGATATGCATAGGACAAAAGTTGTCCACAAAAATCCTGGAAGGAAATTTATTGCTGAGTGAGTATGAAGTTAAAAAAAATCAAAGATAAACTAATAAAGAGAGAGAATGAGCTTCACAAGCAAGAAGACAAACTTCAAAGGTGGAGCGCAGAGAATAGGGGTGCACGTATACTGTTATGTTTGTTCTGGATCATATATCTTGTAATAGTTTTTCGTTGGATCGGGCTATAGAATGTATGGGGATAGTTTCAAATGTAATCTAATCTATTTTGACTAAGTAGCTCTTGTTTTTGAGAGGAGCATGAAACATTGTAAGGTTTGCATGAAACATTTTGAGTAATCTAATCTAATCTAATCTATTTTCTTCTAAGTTGTATATGCTCTTGCACACATGAGCATGCTAAGGTTTGCATGTAGGAAGTCTTTTAGTTGTGTTTGCGAATAACTCGTAATTGAAAATGGCTTAAAGTGCAGGAATGCCATAAAGTTGAGGTGCTTATGGATATTTTGGCTTTTGCAACCTTGGATTTTAGATCCTCAATCAGAGTTTCCATATCCCAAATCGCAAGATATATCTTTCTTTAAGCTGTTCAATGCAATCTTGAAGCTTAGTCTTCATTTCAATTTCTCATTGAATTGAACCATTCCGATTAAATTGAACAAGCTGGACTTGACCAACCATGTCCTTTGAAATATCTATAAGCACCTCAGCAGCATCCATTAAGTTGTAGGGCTCCTATATGAGAAAGCATAAATTCCACAACTAAAAAAAGCATAACCTGTAATCTTAGTGGAAAAAAAATTAACCCCCTTCATGGCTCCTTCATAACCATAACCTGTAAGATTGATCAACTTGCATAAATGATCAACTAAGCCATATTTACAATCATATTACATATCTGGTTTACCCCTTTACACTTCAAGAAAATATTACACTTCAAGAAAATAAACCTTGTGTGACAATATTTGGTTTATCCCCTTTACACTTCAAGAAAATATTAACCCCTTTACATATCATATTACACTTCTTGAATGTATTACACTTGAAGAAAATATTACACATCCATTCTCATTTATCCCCTTTACAAACCCAATGCTGAAATTACATTAAAAAAAAAAAAACACACACACACACACACACACACAAGTCACAGGAACAACAAGTTAGCTGATTTCACAAACGCATATACACATAATGCGCGCCCAATCTTCCTTTCTGTATGCTAAAAGCATCAATCCTCTGCATGCCCATATCTGATTTGACAAACACATACACATAATGCACGCTCATTATGTGGTTTATACCTGCACCAACAATTCAAACTTCAAATAACTAAACATAACACTAACTAACAGCTTGGGAAATCAAATAAAATGTTGGTATTTATAAATGTACAAACAAATTAAAAATAAAATGCTAACTGAACATAAGTCAGACTAACTAACAGCTATGTAAATGCACGTTGCTTTAATACTTGAACCATTCAATATATAAAACTAACTAACCATTTCTTTGAGAACAACAATTAATATCAGCAACAAACCAACTCATACGTGCATCAGTACACAATTAATGTCACATTCAACAAAAGGCTCAAAATTAGATCTCAATCACAATGTATAAAAAATGAATGAAAAAAAATCAGCAACTAGTCCAACTGATGATTTGGAAATTAACTAGTATATCATTCAGCTCCTTTGGAGTTGAAAACTTCACTTCAACTACACTCTTCTCAAACAGTCCAAAGATAAATATTCAAAGATGATTAGTTTTGTTTCCAAAGTAGGTCCCATCCTGTTTTGATAACTTTTCATCATGATGATCTAGATTCATTACATCTGAACTTAGTTATTAAAAACACTGTTTTTTTCCATGGCATGGATCCCTCCCATCTGAACTTGTCCAAAATTTTCCTATTGCCCATCAAACAGTCCAAAGAATTTTCATGCAGATTTTACAATTCAAAAGTCACCCACATTCTAAAGTTTTTGATACATCTTGAATTTAGTTACTAGAAACACCGTTGGATCAAAATTCTTGTTACTATTTTGATGTTTGCAAAACCAAAATAAAAGATAAAACTCATAGGACATGGGTTTTACATGTCTGTGGAAGAAGCTACCAATTTTTCAACAAATCTATTGCAGAGTATACTATAAATGAGCTGAAAAAGTGTTTTCCATTCCCATTTGCTTGGGAAAGCATCAAATGATGATCTACAATAAAAAAAAAACAGCAATAGAAAAGATAAAGAAGAAAAATATATGTAAAACAAACCCACTCCCTCAAAATATGACAGATCTTAGACTTGATCGACTTTTAAACAAACCCAACAAGTCAACAGATAAAGCAAAAGAAAAATAAAAGGAGCACTACCACCAACAACACAACAGATTTAAAAAAGTGGCAAAGATTCTCGATTCTCAATCAACTGGAACCCTAGAAATCAAAAAAATGAGAGAGAAAGTAAAAGATAAAATAGAAAGAGAAAATAGTACCTTTCGGCTGGTGGAAGTAGAAGACGGCCGGTGATGATGTCGGAAGCACAACCAATCGGGCGGAGGGGCAAAACCGTGGAGAATGACAACAAGCTAGGAGGGGGAGGGGGAGAGAGAACGCAGGGGGGAGAACGTGGGGTGGGAGATTTTGTATCCCAAATTCAAAACGCAAGTTTCAATTAAAAAACTAAATAAATGACACGTCAGTCGTTGTGCGGAGGTTGCGGAATAGGAGGTGGTTGTGTAGAAGAACTAGGGGAGTTAAGCAACTCCATCTTCTAGAAAACAAATGGGGTAAGTTATTGCACATCTTTCATACATCTTTATTAAATAAAATTTAAGTTACTTGCAAAGTCAAAATAAAATTTGGGTTGTGAGGTATTCTTAGGTATTCCGTGAATAGTAATGAAAAAATTATGATAGAATATTGAATAGTAATAAAAAGTAAGTGAAAATTAATAATAAAATAATAAATAGTAGTAAGGTATTCTGATGTCTACAAAAAGTTTCCCCTATAAATCCCCCCTTATGCTATTCATCAGCTTTCATCATAACAGGTCCGGAACATTTCTCTGCGAGTGTTTTATACTGAGAGGGGTCTTGACCTTAAAAGTATTGGGACAAAAAGAGAGAGACAATAATAATAATGTCTCAGTTTACGAACCCTTTCTTAATTCTTTCTCTTTTTGCCTTTGCTCCCCTTTGCTACTTCTCTGGCAAGACCCATGAGGGCCGGGTTACCTCGATCCACAGTTTTATGATCACTCGCTCAACAGATTGTGAAGTCCATAGTGGCCAAGGCTGTGGCCAAAGAAGCTCGCATGGCTGCTTCATTGCTTAGGCTCCATTTCCATGACTGTTTTGTCCAGGTCTTCCAACTTCCCAAAACTCATCTCATTTAACAGGTTATAAAGACTACACTGCATTATCAATGCATGCATGTCAACTTATATCCAAAAAAGTCTTCGTATTTTGCAGGGCTGCTGTGACGCCCCGACTTCCACATACAAAAATGTGGGAATCGTGACGTCAGGATGATGACAACACGGGTCACGCATTCCAACGGTAAGTGCTCAAGTGTGGGCAACATGCAAAAAGTGCACAACAAAAATCGCAGCGGTTAATTAAAAATTAGCCAACTAGGTACCAGAAATTTAAATACAGATTTCCAAAATAAAATGCCTTCAAAAGTTATACAGTTATCCAATATAAATATAATACAATCCAAATACATAGCCAAAAAGTGGGAGACAAATCCCAATACACGAAGCCAAAGCCTCAGGCTCGACGTCCTCATCTGCATCAAACAGTTGCGACGCATCCCTATTGTTGAACAGTAGCAGAAGAATAGTCAGTGAGAAGAGGTCGAACCCAAACGGGAACCCTGCTCGAGGGTTTGAAGTTCTGGACAAGATAAAATCTTCTTTTGAGAAAGAGTGCCCACATACAGTATCTTGTACTGATATTGTGGCTCTAGCTGCTAGAGACTCCACTGTTCTAGTAAAGTGACAGACTTTTATAGTCTTGTCATAATTTTTCTGCATGACAGAAATAAGCCAAAATATATTTTGCATCCCTAAACTATATAAAAGAAAATGAGCATTTTGCTCAGTCCATTGAGATTTTTGATAGTTAAGATTGTGCCACATGACCTTTTTTTATTTCACCTCAAGAGCCATAATTCTTATGGCATAAAATGTCAATTTTTTATAGTTTGAACGTGCAATGTGTGAATTTTGTTAGCTTGAGGTACAAAATGTAGAAACTTTATAATTTGTCGGAGGAAAATATACTCTTACCTAAAAACAACTTTTGGCTAGCCAACATTTGTGTGTGTGTGTGTGTGTGTGTGTAATCAGAACTTGACCATGTTTTGAATATACCGAGTGGTAGACCCAGCTGGGAGGTTCCATTAGGAAGAAGGGACTCCAGAGGTGCAAGCTTGAGTGGCTCAAACAACAACATCCATGCTCCAAACAACACATTCCAGACTATCATCACCAAGTTCAAGCGACAAGGACTTAATGTCGTTGATTTTGTTGTGCTATCTGGTAATATTTAAAGAGCTAGCTTGAACCTACCATTGTGCCAAACCATAATCTGGGTCCTTAATTAAGGATAAATGATTGATGGAATGGGTGTGGAGGAATCTAAATTACCAAGAACACACGTGAGCTCACCAATGCCCAACTCAATCTTCACCTTCAACAACAAGGTATTCTCCATCAGTACTCATGCCCTCATACCCCCGAATAGAATGACTCGGTGGAACGACGACATCGAACAATTCGTGAATTAGGTATGACCTTACTTTTTCAAAGTGGTGTTCTAAAACGTTTTTGGGTCGAAGTTTTTTCAACTACTATTTTCTTAATAAATCGTCTTCCTTCCACTACATTAGGTCTTAACTCACCATTTTCCCTTCTCCATGGTCATTATCTTGACTACACATCTCTTCGGGTCTTTGGGGTCTAAATGCTACCCATATACTTGGTACAATAAGCACAACAAATTTGACTCAAAAAATCTCCCATGTATTTTTATGGGCCATAGTGACAAACACCAAAAGTATAAATGTTATCACCCCACCTCTCGCCAAACCTTCATCTCCTGACATGTTTTTTTATGAATCCACCTTCCCTTACAAACAGCTTAGGAATCTCCACCTCCCTCCCGCTTCCCCCCTTTGCCGACCCCCCTTCCCGCCCATTGATCCACTCATTTCGGGTCCTCTTTGCCACAACATAGTAACCCGCTCTCACGTCTGGATCCGCAAACCCAACCTGAAGTATGCCCACTATCACACTGTTGTTGACCTTCCCAAGGAACCAAAGACAATACGCTCCACCCTTAACCATGTTGGTTGGACCAAAGCACTGCAAGATGAGATCCAAGCCCTCCAAGGCAACACCACTTGGACACTCGTGCCTTGTTCCCCTCACATGGATGTTATTGGTTGCAAGGGGGTCTTCAAGACCAAAATCAATGCCGACGGTACTCTTGATCATCTTACTACTATTCACAAAATCAATGCTGATGGTACTCTATGATTGGAGAGCATAAAAACCATTTTTAAAGATTAAAGATTGAGATCAGAGAGGGTTGGAAAAAAAAAAAAAAAACCCTAATGAATTGTAAATGATATATGGTAGATTTTTATAAAATTTTAAAACTTTGCTTCTGTACGTAATATTAGAAATACTACACATATTATAAACTCTTTTACACACACACACATATATATATAGGAGGGAGGTTGATATCGTAATGGAAAACACTATAGACACAAAGGGATCATACAAAGGGATCCCACACACTAATGTGGCACACTATGAGTGTGCCATGTCTCCCCCCTCCTTTTTTTTCTTTCTTTTTTCTCCCATCTCTCGTGCGTCTCCCCTCCTCCCCCTTTCCCTCTCTGTCTCCGCCCTCCCAGTGCCCGCCATGGTGGTCGGGGACCACCTCAGGGCCTACAGCTTTAGAAAAAAGAAAGGAAAAAAAAAAGGGAGGGGGGAGACGTGGCAGACTCACAATGTGCCACATTAGTGTGTGGGATCCCTCTATGGGATCCCTTTTTGAAAGTAGCAGCCCCCGTTTGTAATATTAGAAATTTGTAGAAAAATGTAAAGGAACACTGCTAAGGTCAGTCGATGTTAATCCAAGGGAAATTTTATCGGAATTAAATCTGGAATTGCTTAGTTGATCTCTTTGTACAGCCTGAACATTGAAGAGTTGTATCTCATAATTAATGTACAGTTGGTATAGAGCACTGCAAATCTCACACTTCTGCATTCTCAAATTAACGTCTTGTCCAATCGCTAGCATTAATAATTGATGAAGCTTCAATATATACATGAATAGCATCCATTTAAACAACTTGGCCTGGAGTACTGACCCACCGTACCTCACATATTTTAATTCCTACTATGCCTTAGAAAAGAATAGGTATAACAATATTGACTACCCATTTCCAAACAACAACAAAGATGATGCCTAATTTCTAATTTTAAACCATAAGGATTAAAGGCATTATATACTTCAGGATAAGGATGTTGACATAGAAGGCGCGCCCCGCACTCCTTCACCTTCACGTTCGAGCTACTTGTTTTAACTGATGCTCCAATGTACCACCATCCATCCAAATTATTTGACTGCTCCAAAAACCACTTGGCTGGTAGACACACCCCAAACCCACATGGCCCTATAGAAGGGTGATCTTCGGGGGCACCAAGGACTAAGGGTTCTATTAGAGGACCTTCATTAGTCTCAAAATGATAAACAAACTCAACAAACTGGCCTTCATCAGGATGACTGCCCTTGAAAATCCTTGGATTTGAATTCTCTACCTCATCAACTTCATAAATAGTAAAATGAACATATCCCTCCCACTTACTATTATTATCTAAGTTTGGATGGATTTGAAGTGTTACATGAAAACCAAAACTTCTCATATTGAACCACTCTGGAATTTCAGCTCCCAAGTTTGGTTCTCATATTGAACCACTCTGGAATTTCAGCTCCCAAGTAAGAGCCATACATTATGTTTGGATTAATTCATTATCTTTATTCATTTAAATCTTTGTTGCAATATTGCCCACTGGGTATATTGTCGTCATTGGGTTTTGTCAATAAGGATGATAATTCACAGAGTTTAAAAAGTGGTGAATGATTTATCAAAGAGTTATCTTTGGATTAATGTGGTTTGTACTTCTATATTTTCCAATTGGGGACTTTGGAGTTGAATTTCCCAATTGTGTAATTCGATGAATCAAGAATGAACAAAAATACCCGATTTGAGCAAGGAATTCCTGATGCTTTGCTATTTGTAATTTGAGTAATCCTTATTTTTATCCTGGTAGTTTTAGTTGCTAAATCGCATTTAAAACTAGTTCTTTCTTCTTGATAATTAAACATTTTCCTTTAGTTCTTTTATTCTTTTTGTGTTTCTTTAATCTGTCTCCCTAAGGAATCGACACCCCAAAGCTATGCTACAACTACGACGTTATTCTTTGGGCGTAATCAGTTACCATTAGAGAAAGGACAACAAATGTTACCATTGGTGGAAGGCTGAAAATAATTAAACATTGGATGAAAACGCACATATTTAAGAAAAAATTATTATTCGTAATACTGTATTAATTTTAAAAGTATTATTGTATCCAGATAAAAATCGTATAAAGTGTTTACAGAATATAATAGAATGTATTTTTGAAAACAAGAGGAAAAAGACAAAAGAGTTAGTAGTTAAGAATGTAAATGGAAGAGAAAAAAATAATAAAGAAAGAATAGGAAAAAGTTATTGTAATAGAATAGGAAAAATATAGAGAATGAGATGTAGGGGGTATTTTAAAGATAGGTAAAATTTAGGATGAAATTTAAGGAATGGTATATTTTAGTTAAAATTTAGGGAATTTTATAGGGAACCAGCTCAGGATGCTCTAAATTAAAAGATATTTTACTTGTTCTTGATTTGGCAAAATTTTTTTTATCAATTAGCCAATTACAACTGATTATCCTTTTCAATTGTGAATTTTACGATGTTGGTTCCTCTATTAAGGAAAGGGCGAATAATCCCACATTGTTGAACGGTCGACGAAAGGGTAACTTATATGTACTGTCCCTACCACTAGAAGCGCACTTCTCCACTCGATTTCGAACAATTTCTGAAGAAGTGTGACTTCAATGGTTGAGACATCCCCAAGCATGTACTAGTGTTCTTCGCTCTCAAGGCTTTATTTTTGTTATCAACATTAAAAAAAAAAAAAAAAAAATTCTCTTTGTGAGAGTTTTCAGTTAGATAAAATGAGCAAACTTCTATTTTTACCCTCTTCTACTATTGGTTTAAATGTATTTGATAAAGTTTATTGTGATTTATGGGGACCCGCCTTAGTTTTATCTGTTGGCAAATTTCAATATTATGCATGTCTTGTTGATGCTTTTTCTAAATATATGTGGTTTATTCCTTTACGGAAAAAAAAAAATCTGATTTTTTAATGTCTTTATTTTATTTGAAAAATTTGTTAAATGTCAATTCAACGAAAATATCAAAATCTTTCAAACCGATGGTGGTGGTGAGTTAACTAATACCCAACTCAATCTTCTCCTTCAACAATAAGGTATCCTCCGTCAATACTCATGTCCTCATACCCCCGAACAGAATGGCTCGGTGGAACGACGACATTGAGCAATTCGTGAATTAGGTACGACCTTAATTATTCAGAGTGGTGCTGCAAAACGTTTTTGGATTGAATTTTTTTCAACTTCTGTTTTCGTAATAAATCGTCTTCCTTCCACTATATTATATCTTAACTCACCATTTTCCCTTCTTCATGGTCATTATCCCGACTACACATCTCATTGGGTCTTTGGGGTCTAAATGCTACCCATATACTTGGGACAATAAGAACAACAAATTTGACACAAAAACTCTCCCATGTATTTTTAAAAAAAATTCGTATATGAATTGATGCTTTCTAACACAAGGCCTAATTGCAGCATCCATCGATGCCACTTGTTGGACCGACTATGCCATACCTTCCGTTGAGTAATCCAGAGGAGTCGAGAAGATTTCAAGAGACCGGTCAGGTAGATGTCCTTTTTAATTTTTTTTTCAATTTTTCGTATGTGCATTTGAGGCTTCCTAACACAAGGTCTAATTGCAGCATTCCGCGATGCCATACCCTCCTTTGAGCAATCCAGAGGAGTTAAGAAGATTTCAAGAGACTAGCTAGGTACATGTCCTTTTTAATTTTTTTTTTTAATTTTTCGTATGTGCATTTGAGGCATTCTAACACTGTCAAAACTTGCAGCATCCATATATGCCAACTATTGGATCGACTATGCCCTACCCTCCGTTGAGTAATCTGGAGGAGTTGAGAAGATTTCAAGAGAGTAGCCAAGTACTATGTCCTTTTTATTTATTTTTTAAAATTTTTTAGGCTTTCTAACAATGTGCCTAATGCCAACATCCCTCGATGCCACCTGTTCGACCGAGTATGCCATACCCTCCCTCGAGTAATCCGGAGGAATTGAGAAGATTTCAAGAAACAGGCGAGGTTGATATATTTTATTTTTAAAAATATTCCATTTCAGTGTTTCTAACACTATGCCTACTTGCAACATTCGACTGAAAAGACCCCCTAACACGCAAATGAGTCATCAACTATGCCTAATAGTGTTGACTTTGAAATGACTAACGGTATGACATTTTGATTAGTGTGCGTTAACAAAACATCTTGTTCGTTTTATATAAAAATCATACTTTTTCATTTTTAGAACATTCATCCGAGGTAATTAAAGAGACGGAGGCTGAGAGGAGTAAGAAAGTCTTGGATGATGATGAACGAGTTGAAGTACCAAGATGTGGTATGGAGTTTGCCAATGAGAAAGAGCTTATGACATATTACAAACGATATGTCAAGCAAGCGGGTTTTGGTGTGAACACGTTTAGAACGAAGAAAGACGTAGATGGGAGTGCGACATATGTGACAATTGGGTGTGCGGGTGCTGGCAAGTACGTGCCTAGCCACAGTAATGTCTCCAGGCCACGACCCACAACTAAAACAAGCTGTAATGCTAAGGTAAATGCTAAACTTGCAAATGGGGTATGGGTTTGACAACTATTGAGAATACTCACAATCATAGTACAGTCTGCCCGAAGAAGTCTAGATTTTTTAGATCTTACGAGTGTTTGGATGAATACAGCCAAAGGATGCTTGATTTGAATGACAGGGCAAGTATTCGAATGAACAAGAACTTCGAGGCACTGATTCAAGACGTGGGGGGGGTTTGAGAATCTTGACTTTCAAGAGAAAGATTGTCGCAATTTTATCAATAAAGCCAGACACTTAAAGTTAGGTAAAGGGGTTGGCCAAGCACTTGGTGAATACTTTGAGAGAATAAAGAAGATGAATGATGGTTTTGTTTCTGTCATGGATGTCGATGATGAGGGAAGATTAAGATATGTGTTCTGGGTTGACGCATGAAGTCGAGCGTCATATGAGTATTTCGGGGATGTTATCACATTTGACACGACGTACCTAACAAATAGGTATGGTATGCCTTTTGCTCCCTTTGTTTGTGTAAACCATCATGGGCAGTCAATCCTGTTAGGAGCTGGCTTGATTTTCAGCGAGGACGTAAGTACATTTGAATGGTTGTTTCGAGCATGGCAAAAGTCCATGAATGGTCAGTCGCCCAAAGCCATCATAATCGACTAAGATCAGGCAATGAAAAATGCAATAGACACTGTATCTCCAATGCAGACACACGGAGGTATGAGGTTGTGGTGAAGAGATGTTTAAAATTAGAGACTCGTGTATCTCCAAGTGATTGCCATGTCGATGCATTCCTACACGCTTTAGATGACTTTGAGAACAAATTTGAAAGTTTAACACTTGAATCAAAATCCGGTTCAACAAAGGTCAAAGCAAATGTCGTCGCGGACAAGGGTAAAAAAATATTAAGCCCCCACAGTGTTCGGGAAAAGGGAGACCCCCGACGAAAAGAAAGGTTTCGGCCGTGGAGAAAGGAGCAACGAAAAGGAAGAAGAAACAGGTACCTTTCATTTTTTGGTTTTTATTGTATATATTCCTTTCTAATATATGTCTCTTTTTCTGTGTGATTTTAGAACTTGCAGAAAAATATTTGATGATGAATCACAATTGCGCGACCTTCCAAAATCTCAAATTAACACTGGCACACAACCGATGCCATCGGGCAATGAGGAGGTGTGAGGTTTTGCTTATTTGTTTAATTGTTTCTACCTTCATTTTCGAAAGTTACTATGCACATGGTATTGAATATTATTTGTGCTATTTCAGGTGTGTGACAATATCAATGCAATGTAATTCCATGGAAATAGGTGCTTATTTCAGATAAGGTATGAAAATTTTAATTATTACTATGTTGGTTAACTATTAGTGTGTGATGTCATTGACTGGACTTGCCCACGTTTCTTGGCAGCATCATGTGACTAGATAGGCGACAACTGATGTTTTGGCAGCATCATGTGATTGGACTTGTACAGAATTTTTTGTGGACATAATATTTACAGCTTGTGTAGATAAACCTATCTAGATTGTGTATATTGCTTTTTTTTTTTTTAAGAAGAGCCAGTAGCCACACACATAGCAGCTCCGTCCCAAGTTTATTCAAAAAACCCTCACTTTAGGTAGAGGAATACCAATATAACCACCAAATAAAAATCCGCACAAGCCTATTAACAACCAAACCAATAAACAATGACCCTAGCTAGCTAATTCCCAATATAGAATTCCTTAAAACTGAAAACCTCAACGATGGGAGAGGGAAGACCAGATGCGTCCAGCCTAAGCATGCCCCTCACTTGCTACGGAAGTGCATCATGAACTCCATACCTTCGAACCATACCAGTTTCACCCTGTCTAGCAAAGAAATCTGCAACTTGATTTGCTTCCCTAAAAACATGTGAAATCGAGAAGTTAACTCCCCTTAGAACTGCTACTAGCTCATCCTAGTAGTCCCAGAGGTACCACGCTGAACAAACTCCCTTTGATAGCCAATGGACCACTAAACAAGAATCCCATTCAATCTCCACTTGATAAAATCCAAGATCCTTACATAGCTCTATCCTAGCAATGAGAGCTCTCAGTTCTGCCATATTATTTGTGCCATGTCCAAACATCGACGAAAACGCCGCCTTAAATGCTCTTCTATCATCCCTTATAACACCACCACCCCCACAATTTTCGGGATTCCCCCGACAACTGCCATCCACACTGAGTTTAACCCAACCTATCCCAGGTTTACACCATCTAACTATGCATGGTGAACGTTTAATACAAAATCTAGTTGGAATATCCAAAGCACGAAGAACTTGAATATCCATTCGGGATGGAGAAGCCCCTCATTCATATTCTCTGAGATTGCCCTCAACCAGTATTTCAGTTCCATCCATACTCCATCCGCCAATTCACAACTGATCATCCTTACAATTGTGAATTTTACGGTGTTGCTTTCTCTATTAGGGTAAGGGCGACTAATCGCACATTGTTGAACGAACGATGGAAGGGTAACTTATATGTACTATCCCTACCACTTGAGGCACACTTCTCCACTCGATTTCGAATTGTTTCTAAAGAAGTGTGGCATCAACAGTTGAGACATCCCCATGCATCTACACTTGTTCTTCGTTCTCAAGGCTTTATATATGTTCTCAACAAAAATAAAAGCAACTCTCTTTGTGAGAGTTGTCAGTTAGGAAAAATGAGCAAACTTCTGTTTTCACCCTCTTCTACTATTGGTTTAAATGTATTTGATAAAGTTTATTGTGATTTATGGGGATCCGCCCTAGTTTTATCTATTGGAAAATTTCAATATTATGCATGTCTTGTTGATGCTTTTTCTAAATATATGTGGTTTATTCCGTTATGAAAAAAATCTGATTTTTTAATGTCTTTATTTTATTTGAGAAATTTGTTGAACGTCAATTCAACAAAAATATCAAAATCTTTCAAACCGATGGTGGTGGTGAGTTCACCAACGCCCAACTCAATCTTCACCTTCAACAACAAGGTATTGATCTCTCCATCAATACTCATGCCCTCATACCCCCGAGCAGAATGGCTCAGTGGAATGACGGCATCGAACAATTCGTGAATTAGGTATGACCTTACTTTTTCAAAGTGGTGTTCCAAAACGTTTTTGGGTCGAAATGTTTTCAACTGCTGTTTTCTTAATAAATTATCTTCCTTCCACTACATTAGATCTTAACTCACCATTTTCCCTTCTTCTTGGTCATTATCCCGACTACACATATTTTCGGGTCTTTAGGGTCTAAATGCTACCCATATACTTGGGACAATAAGCACAACAAATTTAACCCAAAAACTCTCCCATGTATTTTGTTGGGCTATAGTGACAAACACCAAGAGTATAAATGCTACCACCCCACCTCTCGTCGAACCTTCATCTCCTAACATGTTTTTTTTTTATGAATCCACCTTCCCTTACAAACAGCCTGGGAATCTCCACCTCCCTCCCGCTTCTGACCAAAGTTTATCAACATTTATGGATTGGCGTTCACCAAGCTCTACACTTTCTAAACCAACAAGTGTCTCTTCTGTGCAGGTACCTCTTCCACCAGTTGATTCCACGCCACCCGTGATTGACGCCACCCCAATAACATCTTTGACTCTCGTGGAGCTGTCTCCTCCGGCTTCACCCCTGAGTCGAGCCTCCTAGTGCCCAACATGATGACCTTCCCCCCTTTGCCGAGCCCCCTTCCCGCCCATTGATCCACTCATTCCGAATCCTCCTTGCCACAACATGGTAACCAGCTCTCAGGCTGGGATCCGCAAACTCAACCTGAAGTATGCCCACTATCACACTGTTGTTGACCTTCCCAAGGAATCAAAGACAATACGCTCCACCCTTAAACATGCTGGTTGGACCAAAGCACTACAAGATGAGATCCAAGCTCTCCAAGACAACAGCACTTGGACACTCGTGCCTCGTTCCCCTCACATGGATATTATTAGTTACAAGTGGGTCTTCAAGACCAAAATCAATACCGACAGTACTCTTGATCGGTTGAAAGCTCGCCTTGTTGTCGCTCGCCTTGTTGTCAAGGGCTTCCATCAAATTGATGGTGTCAATTTTACATAGACATTTTCTCTTGTAATCAAGCTCGGCACCATCCGAATCATTTTCAATATTGCCCTTGTTCGCCATTGGGATGTTCGCCAACTCGATGTCAAGAATGCCTTCCTCCATGTTGATTAGGAGTGTAAAAAAATACTGGTGAATTGGTAAACTGGACCGGACCAGACCGAACCGGTGGGTTAGGTCTGGTACCGAGTTTGGTTTGGTCTGGTACTGGTTTATTTTTCTTAAAACTAGTCAAAATCGGTCCGGTTCTGATTTTTTCTTTTCTAAAACTGGACTGAACCGAACTGAACCGGACCGGTTCATATATATATTATAATTTTTTATATTGTATATAATTTTTATATATAATTATATATAAAATAGTTTTGTATTATATGATAAATTACTAATTAATATAATATTATTTCAAATCTTATATCACTATAGCCTATTATATTAATAGTTATACTAATAGAAAACGTCCCCTCTCTCTCTAAGATAGGTGGGGTTTTCTCTCTATGCTCCTTTGGAACGTAGAGTGACTCTCTTTTGATCTCTGATCGGAGGAGGATCTTTCCATTGCTTACATCGTGCAATGGAGGAGGAACTAGCAAATCTAAGCGAGGGACTAAAGTTAACCGAGGAGGAGCAGTAAGAGTTCAACTTCTCGGAGGAGGATATTCGCCAGTCACAGCATATTAGCAACACTAGCTTGGCTGCTCTAGTGGTCACAGACAAAGAAATCAATAAAGGAGCTTTTAAAGCAACGATGGCCAAAGTATGGAAGAGTGAGGGTGGAATGTCATTCAAGGATATTGGCAAGAACAAGTTCCTTATCGAATGCAGTAATCTAGCTATGAAAAGCAGGATATTAATGGTGCAACCATGGTCCTTTGACAGGTACTTAATAAGTGTGCAAGAGTGCAAAGGTGGAACAACTCTCAAAGACAGATTTTTCTCCCGTGCCTTTCTGGGTACAGCTCCACGATCTCCCTTTCGGTGGCTTAAACAAGAACATAGGGGAGAAACTAGCCGAGAGTGCAGGGCGAGTTCTACTCGTGGATGTCGATGATAAAGACAGGGCCTGTGGTAGTTTTTTACGTATCAAAGTGCTTCTTAATATCACTGAGCCTCTGACAAGGGGAAGAGTTATCACGATGGGGGGTTCACGTCATTGGATTTCATTCAAATATGAACGCCTCCCTACTTTCTGTTTCCACTGTGGAGTGCTATTACATTCCAAATCCAACTGCTCGAGCAACATTGCAGATGGTAGATCTCAAGAGGGCCGCCTCCTCCAATATGGAACCTAGCTTAGAGCATGCTCCCTCGCAAAACCTGAACTCCACCATGCCCATCCTCGCAGCTCAGGGAAAGGGGATATAGAAGTACGGCAGGATAGCTCAGAGAGCAAGCAGCATGAAAATGGCAGGAACAACAACTTTCAAAAGGAAGCGATGGCACTACAAGAAATCAAGTATTTTCCAGCGCTCAAAATCGTCGCAAATACATATAATAATCGCTGCATTTGATCATTTTCGGCAATTTATAAATCGTTGCAGGTTCGCCGAGATCCTAAAGCCATTTTTGATCAATTTCGACGATTTTAAAAAATCATCAGAAAAAAACTACTATTTCTGACAATTTTAGTCTGTCGCAATTGTTAAAAAAAAAATCGACAGAAATGGCCTTTTCGTTTACCATTAAAATCGCTGAAAAAAGTTATTCCGGCGATATTAACCGTCACAAAAAGTTAATAAATCGCCGCAAATAATCATTATTTTTCCCCAACGATTTTAAATTATCGTCGCCATTAAGTATTTCCAGCGGGTATGTTTCGCAGCAAAATATTGTTTCCGGCGATTTCATGTTGTCGGGAATAAATTATACTATTATTTCCGGCGAATTTTACTCACCGGAAAAAGTGTTTCAGAAAATAAAATAAAAATTCACAAAACAGTATAGAGAAAAAATATTATACACATCAAAGTTTTGCAGGCTTCACAATTTTACCTTACACTATGGATTGCACTAATATTCTTTTTACATACTAAAAAAAGATCCAAAGTTTATAGTAACTTAAATAAAGAACCCAAAATCTATAGTAACTACACTAAGAACTGCACCAAAACTAATCTCAGACTTGTGGAAAGGGAAAAAACAGAGTTGAGCAAGATCATTGAACTTAACAACAAAGTACTCTAAAAAAACACATTTACTGGGAGCACCCTGCAAGGATTGAAGAGTATCACAAGAATGCCAAATAAAATTTGCCAATTAACAACAAAATTAATGTAACTACTCAAAAAATGATAGCTACTTAGTTGTCATGTATATTGTGGAAGATTGTACAGTAAGCTATCAACAATTAACATTAGTACAAAATACATGTTACCTCATAAACTTGACAGTTGCTTACATACGACTTCCAAGGTTAAGGTTCCAATACAATGCCACCACGCTTAAGCTGCAACGCAGGACAAAAGCATTTCACAAGGGAGACTACCAAAAAATAATCTACTCTCGCAATAAAATTGAATAAGTTCAAAAGATAGATTCTTATATCTTACTGATCCCGCAGCCACTTGAGTGCCTCTGCATATCTCTATAAGGGAGACTACCAAGTGTATTTACCAAATGCCCCCAATTTCAACTGTGGTACTTCAACAGCTTGTGTAGACCAGAAACCAAAAATCATCATCAACTAAACTTGGTTTCAACAAAAGAATCTGAAAAGAACATGTTAGTCATGCGCGGAAGAAAATAGCAAAGTGCCATTCATGGTTTTCCCAACATCAATGCACTGTCCTGGAATAGCATTCAAAAGAAAATGAACTCCATAAGTTTTTATTGATAGATAAAACGCAGGGAGAACAAGAAATACATCTTTAATTGTTCATTAATTGTTCATCGAGAAGAAGGATATATATGAGCTATTTCCTTAGTGATCCCATATATTAAACTTTGAATAAACTGAAGGCAAAAATTGTAGGATATACTTGAAAAAAACAGAGCAGGTTTGTGATATTGAAGAAGCTAAATTAATATGCAGCAACTTAATAAGTAAGATGGGGGAAAGATAACCAGATATGGAATTTCACAAAGGATTGGAAGTTTACAGTTCAAAGTGCATAAACAATAGTCAGATGTTTACATAAACAATTATTTGCTTATTAGTTGTATATACTATCCAACTATATATATATATATATATATACAAGTTGACATAAAAAGGGGTGCCACTTAACCAATATGCATCCGCACCCAGCTTCACAAGAAGACTGCATGTCTTCAAATGTATACACACACACACAATGACATAAGCTAGGGTCCTCATCATAAAAAAAAGCCAGTTGTTGGCGTTTTTGTTTTATAGGCATAATTTGGTGACACTTGATTTGTCAGGCATTCATAAATGGACTATTTGAATAATCTGTTGCCTAGTTAAAATGGTGGAAGTTGGCTTGTCAAAACAGTTTGAGGCACAAGACACTCAAATAGGTACATTAAGCTGTAGGATTCACCCTCCCTTTAAGAAAATGATTTGATAGATGTCAACAGTGGGGACCCACATCACTTACCCCTCTTCCTCTCCCCTCGAATAAATTGTTAAGATATGAAAGGCCTCACATATCACGAAGGGTTCTTGCTAGTAAATAAGAAGCAAAGTATTTGTTCTCATAAATAGCTCAGTGTTTACCTCACATCATAATTTGCTTGTATCCATCATCAGTGCTTAGTGGTTATTAGGTGTATTCTGTGTGTACTTCATGTGTCCTTGGGCTATGCCTTTTTCTATTAATAAAGTCTTACTTTTACTTATAAAAAAAAAAAGTTTTCCTCACATTACATATAAATTAGCATGCTATAGTTTTTAATAAAGGTTTAAAAGAACTTTAAAAACAATTTCTGAAAAGTAGAAGCACTTAAAAATACTAACATGCTTCCATACTTTTTAGTAAAAGAAGCTTTAAGGATCGCAAGCGGTCAATAGACGAGCTTAGAGTTCTCTGTTTTAATACCTTATTCTCCCTATAATTATATTAAATGCTGCAAATAAAGATTAAAAAAAAAGGAAGAAGACAAACAAAAGATTTAATGCCACTGCACTAAAACAGAACCACGTAACAGATGAAGTTTGTGGTGCATGCAGTCACAAAGGCTAGTACAATGCACAAAACACAAGCTGAACAAAGTTCCAATAAGTATGTTGTCTGCAGAGAAAGAAATGACAGCACACAACTTCTGTTAATTCACGATTTATGTTAGGTACCTTTTTCCAGAAAATATGGTAGGGATGCAGCATGATCCAAGTGAAAGCTGGAAGCAGAAGCATCACTTTAGGTTAAACAAAGAGGCAAAACTATACATTACATTACTTCGCCCCTACATAGAAGCCAAGAAATTAGAATATTATTCCAAAATCCCCATTAAAACCTATTACAAGATCCCAATTAAATTTATGCAAAACCAACCACTCATTAAATAGTGTCAAACATAAAGATAAATATTGGAATTTTTATGGATCACCATCTAAGTAGTTCCTCCAGAATCAGTGATTCTACCTCACTATTCTGCTGCACACAATCACCATTTGGCTGTGAGTTTAGATCTTACTTCCTATATCTCTAGACAGATTGAGCTGGTTAAAGTATTAACATTAATATGATATCCTTATAGGAAAAAATCATTTAAAAATGCAATGCAAGTCATTAGATTAAAATTCATAAGCAAAGAGGGTATGGCTAGCATCCCAATATGCTAGCCATACCATCCACATTAGAAACAAAGACTGTAATCCTTCCCCTTCACAGGAGTATCACTGTTTTTTGCCATTCTCGGTCCTTTCTCCTCAGATGATGACAGTTAATGCAGGCATAAATTTCCTATATGTGATAAACTAATTAAGATGATCTCTAATATGTGCTGGGCTAGGGGGGAATCGAGAGGGGAGATGACATGCTTAATTAAGGTATGTACGTGACTCATGCTCCATGCTCACTTTTGTGGACTCTGATTTTATTTTGCTACAAATGTTGCAGAGGTACAATATGATCATTAAAAATCATGCTTACTCATGAAACAGATAAAAGATATATAAAAGTAAAAATGAAGGGGGTTGGGGGTAGAGCAAATCCAAAAGGTAAACATGAGCAATCCCCACTCAATATTCATCCCAACACTAGTCACCTAGTACATAAACAAATAAAAGGAACATATATAACATGGGTATACCACAAAGCAAGTTGGCTCAATGTGAGAGACTGACCATATATAAAAGGTTTCAAATACATGAATAGATTCAAAAAGAAAGTTGGCTCACTTCTCAAGCATGCCCTTAGTCTATATATATATATATATATACATATTCTGAAACTAAATAAATCCAAAACCCTAAACTCACTACTCCTTAATGCCATGTATGCCCTCAGGAAAATTAAGAAGATAAACCCCATCACCACCGCCACCTCTAGCAACACTATCGCCAACATGCGTGAGGAGGAGAAGAGCTGCACCAACCTTTCATGTTTCTTTTGCAACATGAAAGAGCCAGACTCGTCACTCAGGAGATCGGGAATATTAAACTGCTTCAAGGAAATACCTCTCACAAACAACAGAGAGCATATTTTGGTGCTCAGCAGTTTATGGCATATTGACATGACTCACCCTGAGTTCCCCTCCCTCGGAATCTGGCATATTGAGCCAACTTCCACAAAACAAGTTGGCTCAATATGAGAGACTGAGTAGATATAAAAGGTTTCAAATACATGTATAGATTCATAAAGAAAAGTGGTTTCCATCTCCAGCAAGAGGAAGGTAAACCCCTAAAAAGAACAGCATTTTTTTATAAAAGTGAAAACAATCATATATGAAATATAGAGACATCAAAATAACTGATCCATATATGAAAATTATACACTTATGCTTTCAGGGGATAAAAATAAACTCCAACGTAATGCTTTTTTTTCAAAACAAGCTTCCTTTTCCCGAAAATTGTTTAATCTAGGCAATTGCATCAATGTTTCATATCCCACTATCTTTTATATGGTACTAATAGATATTAGAATATATATAAGATATACTTGCTAAAAAAGCTAAGAAAATCCTATATTACCAGCATGGTGCCACTACCATCTGCAATTTTGCAAAAAGACATCAGAAACAGATTTCTGGAATCCTTGTGAACCTGGAAAAAAGTTGATTCTTCAAAAAAGAAAAAAGAAATATTAATTGATAAATTAAACACAGATATAAACACAGATAAAACAAACCCATAAACAAACTAGTGATCACACATATAAACATAAAACCCAATCTCCAAACAGAACTAAAACAAGAAATATTCAAGCAAATATAACAAGAATGAAAAGAACCCATAAATGTGAAAACATAAGGCAATATCATGGGTGGTCGTGGTGGTCGCTTGGCGTGGAGTGGTGGCTCGGAAGGAGTACAGTGGCGCTGGCGAGACCTGTGGCCGTGGGCTGTGCGAACAGAGCAAGGGAGAGAGGGATCGGATTGAGAACTGGGCTAGGCCTGGAGGAGAGGGGGCTCCGACGGAGAACTGGCGACGGCGTTGACGTGTGGGTGGTGGCGAACGGCGCCCCTAGAGGCCGCGATATAGAGAAATCCGAGAGAAAGAGGAGTGAGGCCAGATTCGGGGAGGCAAGAGATCTGGCGGGGGCTGGGGAAGAAGGGGTGGGTGGCCTTCGACTTCAGGTGGCGGTGGCGGGGTGGGAATGTTGGCCATGGGCTGTGCGCGACTGCATGGGTTGTTTGCGTCGTAGGGAATGCAGAGAGAGGGGGGCGAGATGGGGGGGAGCCTGAGTGGAGGGAAATGAAAAGGAAAACGAACGGGGTTTTTAATTTAATAAGATTTTTGCGGCAAGTTTACATCGCCGCTACAAATACTTTAAGGGACCAAAATATTTTACGGCGACAATTTTCGCCACAATATTATCTATTGTGGCGCTTTGTGTATTCGATGGAAAATAAATTTCAATTCTTATTGTTTATTGCGGCTACTAAAAGTCGCCGCAACAGATAATAAAGTCGCCGCAAAACTTTACAGTTAATTTCTCCATCCGTGTTTTAATTCACCGGCGAAATTTAAATAGCCCAAATAAGGAGTATCCATCGTTATTATTATTTTTTTTTTTGCAACGATTAAAAAATTGCTGAAAATGATTTTTGTGGCGATTTTGCAAGTTAAATAATCGCTGCAAAAGACTATTTTCGCAATTACAGCGATTAATGACCAATTTAGTATTTTTAGCAAATATGATCGTCGCAAAAAGTCAAAAAAATTGCTGCAAAAGACTGCTTTCAAAATTTTATGTATAAAGATTGCGACGGTGTAAAAATCGCCGCAATTAAAGGTTTTTTGCGACGATTTTATTTTCGACAGACATAAAATCGCTGCAAAAAGCCTTATTTCTTGTAGTGTGGCCTTGAAAACAGGTCTTCTTGACCTAGGCAGGAACGATAACTTTCTGGATCCAGCAAAAGCAGATGTCAACTTTTCGCACTCAGGAAACCGAGGTGTCATAGTTGCCAGTTGAGGAAACCTCAAATTGCATCGGGGACCCCGTAGTAGCGGCTAACATGCCTGCTCCTACCAACATGCAGCCTGACTTACAACACCTTGACCATGACATGTCCTTTGCAGAGGACAATAACCTGGTAAGTCACTCTCGACCAGGTACTCAACTAAGTCCAACTAGACAAAACAAAAATCACCTTTTGTCCAACTGGAAAAGGAGGGCCAGGAGGGAGTCAGCTTCTAGTTCATCTGCAACGAAGTCTCACATGCTTACGGTACTCCCAAATATCAGGAAAAAGAGAAAAACCACTACTTTAACCATCCGATCTCCAAGAATGTCCAAGAGATTGAAGAATACATCAATGGCAGAGGTTGTTCAACAGCCCTGTCAATCCCCATGAAAACCCTCTGCTGGAACTGCCGAGGGCTTGGAAACCCTCGGATAGTTTGGGACTTGAGGGCAGTTTCATAGTTGACAGTGTAGGTCGACATGGTGGTCTAGCAACCCTTTGGAAACAGGACCTCAATGTGGATTTAACTTCTTATTCACTTAGTCACATATCCCTTAAGATACAGGGAGATGGCCTTGACAAGGATAGGATAATTACAGGTTTTTATGGTCAACCTGTAGTGGCAAACCGAAAAGTAAGCTGGAGCCTACTAAGAGCCCTTAAACCTCCTTAGAATACTCAATGGTTATGCATTGGGGGACTTCAATGAAATCATGTCCCATGGTGAAAAGTCAGGTGGACCTTCCAAGCCATCGAAACAAATGGAAGACTTCAGGCAGGCAGTTCTAGACTGCAACTTGGGTGATCTTGGCTATGAAGGTTCTCAGTTCACCTGGTGTAACAACCGAGAGGGGACTCATTTTACTAAGATAAGACTGGATAGGGCCCTTGTTAATTGTGAATTGCAACACCTTTTTAATTTCAACTCAGTGACTATCATGCCTTTTCTAAACTCTGATCATAACCCCTTACTAGTCACAAACCAAATGCAAGCACCAACCTTCACTCCATAAAAGAGAATTTTCAGATATGAAGCAGCATGGAGCAAGTAGGAGGAATTTTCAGGTCTGGGGCACTCCAACTTGGTTCCAAAATAGATTTCATAAGAAGAGGACTTGAGAGATGTAGATTCCAGTTAAGAGAATGGAACTCTTCTTTGAGAAGAAACCTTCAACAAAATCTTATCCACAAAAGAGAGGTGTTAAGGTCCCTACAAGATACAAATACTGGCCAAGATAACAACCAGATTCATAACTTACAAAGGGAGATCGATGGCATTCTTGAGGAAGATGATTTAAAATGGCGACAGAGAGCCATGCAAAAATGGCTGCAAGAAGGTGACAGAAACACCAGCTATTTTCATAGATGCGCCACTCAAAGGAAACAAAGGAACTACATCTCAAAATTCAGAACTGAGGAAGGGAACATGGTGTCAAAAGTAGAGGAAATTGGAGTGCAGTTTCAAGAATTTTTTAGGGACCTTTTCTCCTCTGCCAACCCAAGTGGCATAACAACACTACTGCATAACTTTGAACCACATGCCACAGCTGAGATGAATTCCAACTTATCCAAAGAATACACCATTGAAAAGGTAGAGAAGGCTGTCTTCGAAATGAACCCTATTGGATGCCCTAGCCTTGATGGGTTTCCTACTCTTTTCTTTCAAAACCACTGGTCCATTGTGGGTGAGGCAGATGTAGCAGCTGTTACTGATATGTTTAATTCAAAGTCAGGCTTCCAGTCCATAAACCAAACCTTCATCACCCTTATTCCCAAGAAAAGAACTCCAATGTCAGTGACTAATTATAGACCCATCAGCCTTTGCAATGTTTTTAACAAAATCATTGCAAAGGTCATTGCCAATAGGCTCAAACACATATTGCCTCATCTGATATCAGACACTCAGAGTGCATTTGTACAAGGTAGACTGATTATTGATAACAGCATTGTGGCTTATGAACTGCTTCACTCTATGCAAAACAGGATGAGAAGCAACAAGGATGGATATATGGAACTCAAGTTGGACATGAGTAAGGCCTATGACAGGCTCGAATGGAGCTTCCTGAAAGGCCTATGACAGGCTCGAATGGAGCTTCCTGAAGGCTGTATTGATTAAAATTGGCTTTGAGAGTGCCTGGGTTGATCTCATTACGCAATGTGTTACAACAGTTTCCTATTCTATCCTCATAAATGGTTCACCTCAACCCAGTTTCACTCCTTCAAGGGGTCTTAGACAAGGAGATCCTCTTTCCCCGTATCTTTTCATCATTTGTTCAAAGATGTTAAGCTTTGCCTTGAATGAAGCTAAAAGAGATCTGATCTCAGGATTTCCTCTTACCAGAGGGTCACTTTCTTTTAACCATCTCTTTTCTACAGATGGCAGCCTTGTGTTTTGCAAGGCTCATCCTACTGAATGGGGAAGGCTTCATGGCATTATCAATTCCTATGAACAAGCCTCGGACTAGAGACTCAATCTTGAGAAGACCTCAATCTTCTTTAGCAAAAACACCAATCTGGCAACTCAACAATCCATAGTGGCAATGGCAAGCATCAAAGTCTCAGGTCCCTTTGACAAATACCTAGGCCTACCCTCCTACATTGGCAAACAGAAAATCAAGGCCTTCCATCCAATAATAGATAGGATCAATTCTAAGATGAGTAACTGGAAGACCAATTCTGCTGTCGCCAGTAGGAAAAGAGATACTCATGAAATCTGTAATCCAATCTATACCAACTTACTCTATGGGCATATTCAAACTACCAAAAGGCATCCTGAGGAACCTCAATAAGCTATTGCAATCTTTCTGGTGGGGGCTAGGAGATCAAAAGTCAAAACTACATTGGCTCAGCTGGAAGAAGATAGGCATGGCCAAGAAAGAAAGGGGTCTAGGCTTCAGGGATTTTGAAAATTTTAACTTAGCTCTACTGGCCAAACAAGGTTGGAGACTACTCACACATCCCTCCTCATTAGTAGCACGAGTTCTTCAAGCAAAATACTTTCCCCATACTGATTTCCCCAATGCCAAAGTTAGACCACATGACTCCTTTGTATGGAAGAGTATCACTGCTGCTAGACCTCTCCTCCTTGAAGGCTTAATCTGGAAAATTGGCAATGGTAGGACAGTTAAGATATGGGTTGACAAATGGACCCCCACCCCTACTTCCTTTAAGATCCAATCCCCTCCCAAAATCCTTGAACCCGAGGCAACTATGTCTAATCTCATTGACCAAGACACTCTCCAATGGAACCTTCCCTTGCTTTACAATATCTTCAGTGAAACAGAGGCTTCTTCCATCTCAAAACTCCCCATTAGTCCCTGCAACAGCCCTGATCAACTAGCATGGAGATGCACCAACAATGGAAAATTCTCTGTTAAGTCAGCATACCATCTCCAAGTCTCCCTCTCTTCAGATAACCTGGGACAACCCTCACTCCCATCAAACTCTCCTAGTTTATGGAACCTCATATGGCACCTAAAAGTTCCAAACTCCACTAAGATGTTCCTATGGAGATCTACAAACGACATCCTCCCCACAAAGGCTAACCCTCATAAAAGAAAGGTGATTGATACACCCCTTTGCCCAATCTGCCTGCTGCAACTCGAGACAACCTCTCATGTTTTATGGAATTGCAGAGCTGCCTAGGATGTATGGATTTGCAGCTCGAGGAGGATTCAGAAATGTTGTATCAGTGAGGCTCCCTTTAACTTGATCCTGGATGAACTCCTCTCTCTTCTGCCTGAGGAAGACCAAATTGTATTGGCCCTTACAATCAAATTGATCTAGCATAGAAGGAACAAATGGGTGTTTGAATCCCAACTCCTTTCTCCCTGACAAGTCACCAACCAAGTCAGCACAATGGTTTCTGAACTCCACTTGTCCAAGAATGCCCGAGTTAAAAAGGCCCTCCTGCCTCCCCCTCACACAACCCAGTGGTGCAAAGCCCCCCTCAACCAATACAAAATCAATTGGGATGCTGCCATTGACAAGGTTAACTGCAGAATAGGTATTGGTGTGATCATTAGGGATTGGAATGGTTGTGTCTCTGCCATTCTAAGGTCCACCTGCTCCTCCTTCCCTGACCCTCTGCTTGGAGAAGCTATTGCAGCATTAAGTGCTATCAAGTTCTGCTATGACTTAGGCCCCAGATCCATCATCCTCAAAGGAGATTCACTAAATGTGGTTAATGCCGTCAATGGTCCGGAGACGAATTGGAGCTCAGTTGGCATGATCATAACAGACCTCAAGAAGCTACTAATTCAAGTAGGAGCTAGGAAAGTTTTGTATGTCCCTCATGAGTCTAATGTAGTGGCTCATTGTTTGGCCAAAAGTTCACTAGATCTCCTCGAGGAATCTATCCATGTAGAGGACTACCCTCAATGTATTCACAACCTCATTCGTTGATTAATCAGTACAACTTTTCTAAAAATAAAAAACAAATAGTTATACTAATACTATATCACTATAGTCTATAATACAATTATAATATATATTATAATATACTACAATATATTATCACTATAGTATTATATACTATTATATATATTATATAATATATAATATAGTATATTAAAACTGAAAAATCGGGCCAAAGTGGACCGGAACCAGTAAAACCGGAAGTACCGGTTTAGGGGGTAACCGATGCGGAATCAGTGCGAAAATGTAAAACCGGTGCATACCAGTTCAGTTCTAAATTTTGTCCAAAACCGGACCAAACTAGACCCGTTACACCCCTAATGGTGATCTCCAGGAGGACGTGTTTATTTACCAATCTCCAGGTTTTATCCATCCTACTTTTTCTTCTTATGTTTGGAAGTTAGACAAGGCCTTATATGGCTTAAAACAGATCCATCGCGTCTGGTTTGATAAATTTAGTACTTTCCTTATTCCCCATGGTTTCTAGTATAGCTCTGCTAACCCTTCACTTTTCATATATCACTCATCTCTAAGCACTATTTTTTTACTCTTATATGTAGATGATATTCTTCTCACAGGTTCAAACCCCTCACATCTTAATGCCTTCACTACTACTTTTAGTCAACAGTTTGCAATGAAAGATCTGGCTCTCATACACTATTTTTTAGGCATTCAAGTCACCCGCAACTCCTAGGTGTAGTTTTATCTCAATCTAAGTAGGCTCTTGAGATGTGATTACGAAAGTGATTCTTAGTGAATTTGTATTTTTTTTCTTAATGATTAAGAATGTTTAAAAAATACTTTAAAAAATCATTTACATTAGTGTGCATATTTGAGAAGCACATTTGGTGCCACCTAACATTATCATAAAATATAATAACAATATCTTAATAGGATTGGCCAGTCAACTCTGATCTAGATGGGACCGATAAACTGATTGCTAACTTTCTAAATATTAAAGGTGGAAAAAGTTTGCCCATTCTTTTAAGAAAAATGCTACTTTGCCCACCCAATTTGCCCACTCATTTTGACACCTCATGTATTTTTTTTTTAATTTTTTTCTTTACTTAATAGTTAAGAAAGTGACTATTAGTATATTGATATTTTTTCTTATATTTTTTTTAAAATGTTTTAAAATGATAAAAAAAAATATGAATAAAAAAAATTGAAAAAAAAAATAAAAAGGTGATTTGGCCTAGTGGTAAGTTGCAGCGGGCTACTCTGAGCGGCAGAATAGCACCGCTCTTCTTTTAATACGCTTGAATGGCCGTGAGATTTGAACGATCTCTCCAAGTGGCAGTTCGAATAGTGACTACAAAGCCTTTTAAAATTAAAATTAGGAGGGATACTAAAAATCATCTCACACGGTACATTTTATATGTTTTAGATTTTATTTATTTTATTTTTACTAAACTAATTAAGTTATTTTGCTCATCATTCATACATCACATACTTTTTATGAAAAAAAGAAAAAAAGAAAATAAAAGAGATATGCTGTGTGGTGTATGGAATGATAAAAGAGATATTATAAAATTAGAATTTATAAAAGTTTAGGGCTCATATTTTAGGATTTAGTGATTTAGTTTATTGTAAAGTAATTAATGAAGTCACGACGTGGTGATGTGTGATTGGAGAGCATAAAAACCATTTTTACAGATGAAAGATTGAGATCAGAGGGGTTAGAAAAAAAAAAAAACCTTAATGAATTGTAAATTATATATGGTAGATTTTTATAAAATTTTAAAACTTTGCTTCTGTAATAATATTAGAAATATATTATAAACTCTTTTACATACACACATATATTTAGGAGGGCGGTCGATATTGTTAAATTAGAAATTTGTGGAAAAAATGTAAAGGAACACTGCTAAGGTCGGTCAATGTTAACCCAAGGGAAATTTTACCTAAATTAAATCTGGAATTGCATAGCTGATCTCTTTTGTACAGCCTGAATGAAGAGTTGTATCTCATAATTAATGTACAGTTGGTATAGAGCACTGCAAATCTCACACTTCTGCATTCTCAAATTACCGTCTTGTCCAATCGCTGGCATTAAGAATTGATGAAGCCTCAATATATACATGAATTGCATCCATTTAAACAACTTGGCCTGGAGTACTGACCCATCTCACATATTTTAATTCCTTACTATGCCTTAGAAACGAATAGGTACAACATTATGACTACCCATTTCCAAATAGCAACAAAGATGACGCCTAATTTCTAATTTTAAACCATAAGGAATATGGAAATTAATATAGAATTCAGAATGAGGATGTTGAGATACAAGGCATGCCCCGCACTCTTTCACCTTCACGTTCGAGCTACTTGTTTTAACGGATGCTCCAATGTAGCTCCATCCATCCAAATTATTTGACTGCTCCAAAAACCACTTGGCTGGTACATACACCCCAAACCCAATTGGCCCTACAGACGGGTCTTTGGGGGCACGAAGGACTAAGGGTTCTTTTAGAGGACCTTCATTAGTCTCAAAATGATAAACAAGTTCAACAAACTAGCCTTCATCCGGATGACTACCCTTGAAAATCCTTGGATTTGAATTATCTACCTCATCAACTTCATAAATAGTAAAATGAACATATCCCTCCCACTTACTATTATTATCTAAGTTTGGATGGATTTGAAGTGTTACATGAGAACCAAAACTTCCCTTGTTGAACCACTCTCGAACTTCAGCTCCGAAGGAAGATCCACACAATACCTTGGGAATAAAACAATTATTTTCCTGCATGTGAAGTAAGAACAAAAAACAGAAAGATGTTAATTGGAGTATATTAAATAACCACTCCCACAAAACATCTTATGAAGAGATCAAAGAGACACACAACCTCATTGCCTTTTGTCTGCAAATTACTTTCTTCATGATTCAAGGTTCTAATGTAGTAGACTCTATTATCAAAACCAACGTAGAAGGCCCCAATAGAGTCATCATTGGCCATAAACATTTCTTGCGAAGAGCAAGCATCATTTGAGCCAAACTCTGGCACTGCAAAAAACTTAGTGAATTTGATAGCAGTTCCACCTTTATACAATTGTCCCAGATACCCCTCACCATTCATGTCTTGAATTCCCCCAAGTGCTAGGCAATCAGATACATCGAGAATTTTAAGAGATGACAAACTACAAATAACGCTCGGAAAAATTGAGAGCTTTTTGCAGTTATGTAAAGACAATATGGAAAGGCCGCATAAACTCTTAAATGATGGGGGTAGTTCCTTTATGGCAGTACCATCCAAATAAAGTAACCGCAATGAATTCATGTTTCCCACAATATCTGGGAACTTCTCAAATCTTGAACAATCAGAAAGATAAAAATGTTCAAGAGACTCCAAGCTAATCTCATTTGGAAAGCTTTTAAGCCTTTTGCAAGCCTGTAGATTCAATCGTCTAAGTCGTTTGAGAACACCAATAGATTTGTGGACCTTAGATAAACTTGTACAACCTTCAAGGTCTAGTGTCTCAAGACTTGGGACTCCGGTGAAGTTTGGTGTCTCCAACAAGTTTTGAGAGCCGCTAAGATCAAAGCGTTTCAAACTCCCAAAACTCTGTTATAAAACAATAAATATTGAACAAAATAAAAAAAGCATTAACAAGCTTAGTACCATTAGTAGAAAGAAGAACAAGAAGATCAAGAAGAAAACACCTTACACTAATTCCCTTCCACAGTTGCTTGATGTGACTGCACGGAAATCTAAGTTCAATAAGATTGTCTGCTTGAAAGCTGTTTGACAAGGATTTTGAAGGATATTCAGACCATTCTAGCACCCGTAACCCATGTGTTGGCATGAATCTTAAAGGGTCGCTGTGCCAATGCAGATTCAATAACTTATCACAGAGATTAGAACAACTCATGTTGACAAAACTTGTGTTGTGAATTTTAAGAATTCTCAATTTCTTCATCTTTGAGAAGGCTCTAACACTAAATCGTTCCTCATTTTGATTAGGTAAGTTTAGCACTATGCCTTCAATCAAGTCAGTTCCCTAAAAACCAAGAACAATAAATTTGTGTGAGAAATATTTGCAAAAAACTTAAGAATTAGAATGAAAATACACTATACATTTATATCTGGATTAATCCACTTACAGTATTATTCTTCAACACATGAAGGACATCCTTATAACGCCACAATCTACTACGCCGGCCAGGCTCTTTAGGGGATTCATCATAAATTCTTTCTTGACCCATTTTTGTAGCAAATCATTCATCCTCAACCTTTTAGATGAGATGGTTATAAGACATTTCTCCATGAGAATATCAATATTGAGGTATGGGTAGTAACCAAAACTTTCTAATATATCTATTAAAATGTTATCTAAGACCTCTCCATTGAAAAAACAAGCAATATCTAAAAACAGTTTCTTTTGCAAATCCTCCAATCCATCAAAACCTACTTGAAGTATATCTAAAATTCCTTTATTAGGATTTGCTTTCAGTTGATCCCAAGCACCTTTCCATGCATTTGTTCCTCTACCAAACATGGAGGACCCTAAAACTTTGAGAGCTAAAGGAAGGCCTTGAGCATATTTCACAAAGCCTTTGGATAAATCCACATAATTTTCTTCAGGATAGGGTTTCTTGAAAGCTGCCAAACTAAAGAGCTGCAATGCTTCATCATTATTCAACTCATTAACCTTATAGATATCATTCACTCCATGTCTTTTCAATAAATGGTTATCTCTGGTCGTTAAAATGATTCTACTCCCGGGACCAAACCAAGCATGGCTCCCTGCTAATGTTGTTAGATGTTCTTCTTTGTCCACATCATCAAGTACTAAAAATACTTTTTTGTAACAGAGCCTATTCCGTATCATATTCATTCCCTCACGATCGTCCCATATATTTATTGCCCTTTCCATGAAGATCTTAGAAAGAAGTTGTTTTTGTAAAGAAACTAAACCACGATTTCTAGTTTCTTCTCTAATACAGGCAATAAAGCTGCTAGCTTCAAATTGGTAAGATATTCTATCATAAATGACTTCTGCCAAAGTTGTCTTACCCACTCCAGCCATACCATGAATTCCTATAAAGCGAACATCATCCAATCCAATACCAAGTATGTTCATCATTTCGTCCACACGGGATTCTATTCCAACAAGGTCCTTGGAAAGAGTTGAAAAGTTACAACTCAATCCTTGAAGTATCCTTTTAATGATTTCTTGGACAATTGTTGATTCATACCTGGGAAAAATGATAAGATAATTAATTATTATGAGATAGTGATAGCCTTTCAAGAGCCAAATGTATGATAATGCATTAATGTGCATCATAGCACATTATAAGGAGCATGGTTTTGGGATTTTGGTTGTAACCTCCATGCTCCCTTTGTATAAGGTATTACTCTACCATAAATATGGGTTGTCAATAAAATTAGAGTACCGTTCTCATATCTACAATATTATAGCACCCTAATAATGTTTAACTTTTGACCCTTACATTTCCATTGTTTTCTGGTGAGAATTAGGAGAGTTTGGGGGGTTGTTTCTAAATTAGAATCCATAGGAGAATTGTAGGTTTTGATAAGGAATCAGGGTTTCTTGGTACGTTGATGATCTGGGAGTTGCTGTTGATGCCAAATCCAAAGGGGCAAGGCATGATGATGCAGTTTCATATAATTGATAGTAAAGTACAAGGGAATCAACTTAGGGAGCAATGTAATGATATGTAGTCAAAAGTAATTGATGCATATAGTAAAGCGGCCAGAGCAAGGATGTTGTAGCTCTGAGGATGAAGGGAAGCCATAGAAATGCTGATTTTTAGAGGAATAGATATGGATGCAAATTAAGAAAGTAGTCAAGTCCCTAGAGAGGAGGAACCATGAGTGATGATACAATTAATAGTCAAACAAATATACATATTTTAAAAAAATCCAACCAAGAGGGAAAATTGGGTGATGGCAATAGCTAGATGGCCAATGGTCAAAGATGAAACGATTAATATTAGGGGGCAAGCACCAGTTTAATGGGCTGGCAGATCTCCCTCATCGTTTCCGTAAATTCATGGTCATCCACAAGCAAAAGCAACCAAACAGATCTTGATTCAAAAACAATAAATAGATCATCAAATATTCAATCTGAATCTAGTGTACCACGTAAAGCCATATTAGTTAATAAATTTATTTTTGTGAAATCTCTTACCGGAGGTTGGATAGTACGTTGAGATGAAAGTTGAAAGTTAAATAAAATATTGTTTGAATATTACTTTTTAATATTATTATTCATTTGAGATTTGAAAAAGTTAAATTGTTTATTATATTTTGTATAAAAATTTGATAAATATGTAATGATCTAGATGAGATACGATGAGATAAGATGAGATTGAGATGAAATGTTTTTTGTATCCAAACCTAATCATGGCAGTAGCACTTCTCTAGCAAAAAAGTAATAGATCATAAGGATCAAATGTTAAATTTATTTAATTAAAGGGATTAGGTTTCACATCAAGAATTTATAATTTTTGTCACATGAGCTAGACCACTAACTGTTCAACATGAGTCTAACATGTGTATTTATATGGATCCAATTAAATTTGATTGGTAAAACTGGTCGGAATCCAATTTTATGGGGGTACAAATTTGAGAATCTCCAACATATCCACGCATGCTCTCGCTATAAGAATAAAAGAAAAAATGTTACCTAAGATGAAAATGCCATCCAGATATGTTGCCCACTTCTTTTAAAGCAACTCTCCACGTTTGCATCTTCTCCATATCAATATTAGGGTCTTCTTCATGCCTAGCAAAAGCTTCTGCAAAAGCCCCAGTTTGGTTTCGTACCTCAGAGGGATCAACGTGGTAGAAAACAGGCAAAACTGTCAAACCCGTCTCTCTCATGCATTCGACAATCTGGGCAAGTTCAGTCAAGCACCATCTTGAAGAAACATAGTTTTTTGAGATAATGGGGATGGCATACATGGATTCACGTATTGCTTTTAAGAGCTCTTGAGAAATATACTTTCCTCGCTCAAGTTTCTCGTCGTCTTTAAAGGCAATAATGCCTTTCTTTTCTAAAGCAGTGTATAAATGGTCTGTAAAACTCTTGCGGGTGTCTTCACCATGGAAATTGAGGAAAACATCATATATCCATCGAGGTCTTGGAGAAGTGGAAGAAGATGGTCGTACTGATGATGAGGCTCTTTGAGTGCTTAGGGGAACCATTGGATACTTGAAAAAAAAAAACTTGTTTAAAGAAATGGTTGCTAGTAATTTGGAGATCACTTGGAGATTATGAGAAGAGCTAGCAGTACTAATAGGCTAGCTAGATATATAGATATATATATATATATATATATATATATATATATATATATATATATAGGAAAGAGGCTCCCTTGCTTTCGAAACTATCAAACAATTTAACAAACATCACCATTAGTGGGAATCACGGGTTGATGTTAATTTCAACCTAGAAGACGTAAACAAGACGGAAGAAAATTTGAGATCAGTTGACTTGGCCGACAATTGATCATGCACGTTAATGGTCTTGGCCTGTGATAGGAACAATACCGTTAGAAAATTTGAGATCAGTTGACTTGGACATTTGATGCACATTAATGGTCTTGGCCGCGGGTCTTCCACGGCATGATCACAAGTCCAAACTTCCAGTTGATCTATTGTTTGGCAAACCGCGTCATTATATTAGAAGATTTTATTCTTCATCTTAAATTTAGGTTTCTGCAAAATCTATTGGGAAATAGGCATAAAATTTATATTTGGTAAATATCGATCTGACCGTTTTATGTTAAGAAAGTTGTTAATTTGGTAAATAGCTTACAAGTTATTTTTCTGTTTTTTTTTTTTTTTCTTTCAAAGTATTAATTTTGATTTAAAAACATTTGTATAATTTTAGGCTTTCTTTTTAACTTTAGCTTGATTTTCTTGATTTCAATTACTTTATTTTATTTTATGTTAATTGATTTTTTTTTAGATTTTTTAACATGGCATGTTGATTAGGCATTTTAGGTTCTCCTAAAATGCAAATTATGTATTTTAACGAGGCATATTACGTGATTAGTTTTGATACAGCAAGAGGTAGCTGTCAACCAATTTGAAGTTTGATATATAAGTGATATAACTGTCACTTAAAGTTAAAACCCGTCCATTGTTGGTAATCTTAATTTCAACGAAGTAAGAAGAAAAAGAGAACGAAGAAAATTTGAAAGAGACTCTGAGAATCAATGAACCTGGACTTGGTGAATGGACGGGTTTTAACTTTAAGTGACAGTCATGTCTTCCGGTTGACCAAAAATTATTAATTTCATATGAACGGGATCTTTATGTTGGTGATCTTAATTTCAACGAATTAAGAAGAAAAAGAGAGCCAAGAAAATTTGAAAGAGACTGAGAATCGATGAACCTTCGTCTTGGTGAATGGACGTGCGCGCCAGTCATGTCTTCCAGTTCATCACTATGTTAAGAAAATTATTTATTTCATATGAACCTACAAATTATTTTGTGGTTTTTTTGTTCCTAATTTCTGGTAGCTGTTATAAGTTTATTTCCACTTTCCATTATAAATAATATTCTTTCACTGAGCCACGATAAACCTTTTACGATTTAATTAAATTCTTATAATGTTTTTAAATTTTAATATAAGTTTCTAAGTTTTGGTTTTTTATGTTAATTTTACTTTTCTTACTTTTCACAATGGCTTGCTGATTAGGTATAGTTGTTTTGTTCTTTAAATGACTAGCGTGAATTCTAATTGTAATCATTTCGTTGATTTTTACGCAACATGTGACAACCACGTACGTCAATATATATATATATATATATATATATATATATATATTAGTACCAATGAATTTACTTTGTTAGAAAAAGAAAGAAAGAGAACAATTTGAAATTATAAATATATATTCCGGAAATTTTTTTTTCTCAATGTAGTTAATTTTAGAATAAGATAAGGACAAAAAAAAGACCGAAGAAAGTTTGAGATCACAAGACTTTGACTGCATATTTTAAGACCTCATTTGGTTACACAGATAAGATAAGATGATAGAAAAGTTAAAAATTGAATAAAATATTATTAGAATATTATTTTTTAATATTATTTTTGTTTTTAGATTTGAAAATATTAAATTGTTTATTATATTTTATGTGAGATCAGTTTGAAAAAGTTGTAATGATAAGATGAGATATCTTGATAACCAAACTAGGCCTAAGTTTGGTCTTGGTTTTGTGGGTTTCCACCGCCTAGCACGTCTTATATATATACGATGATCAAATTGATAACTTTGTTCAAATATTGTTTAGGAATTGTGGTTGAAAATTATTATTTTTCATCGATCTTAAATTTTAGAAAATGAACTATACATGAATAGGCATAAGCGTCTCATGTTTGATAAACATCCAACTTTGTTTCAACGTATGGTTATCTTGCGTTTTTTTTTTTTTTTTCTTTGTAGTTTTCAGGTTGTTTTAAGTTTATTTCCATTTTCCGCAATAAATAAAATTTGTCAATAAGCCAAGGTAAACCTTTTGCACTTTAAAATATGGGTAGTGTAAGGGAATTTTCCCCACTTCATAAGTCCACTAGGCACTCTGTCAGGAAGTAATGGGCTGCGCCCTGATGCCTAGTCCCAGGGCCCAAATTTGCCCACAAAGAAAGTCGTTTGCAAGGAAAAGTAAATAATGATGGCCGATGGGACGAACAGACCTGACGCCGCTCAGCCGCACCCCGCTCATGGGGACTTGAATAGGGTAGAGCGGGAAAGACGGAAGACCTTTGATCTTCTAACATGGGAACATCGACGGACCATCAAAATGCCAGCAAAGTAAGGCAAATCAAGCAACCACGCCGCATTAAAGGATTATGACAAAAGGAATAGTAAAATAGACATGGACTCCACAGGGCAAGCACGATCTGTCCCCCTCCCATAATCCCAGTATAAATAGCAAGTTTCAGGTACGAGAAAAACTCTCTGATCCCTAGACTCTCTTATTATTTACAAACTTCCAAAATACTCTACTAACTTTGGCATCGGAGACTCTCCTGCTCCAAGGCCACCCTCTCCTAGTAAATTTCTTCTCTATTTTCATAGGCTCAGTTCTGAATACCTGAGTTACTGGAACTTGGCCCAAATGCGTGCGAAACACGACTTTAACAGTGGCCCCATCTGTAGGATCCTTGTAGATCTTGTGTGTACTTCGTATGCCTACGACAACTCATTCCAGAAAACTCGGAAGCTCACCAATACCGCTGACGAATATGGAAGCTGACCAACGAGAAAGTCAAACTCCCAAGATTAGAGGAGGAGACGCCGCGGAAAAGAGGTTGGAACATACTCAGGAAGGGATGCCTCCAAATGGTAGGGTGAATGCGGTATACCCTACGGTGGATGACTGCACCTTGTCACCGCTGCCCTTTTGTGCCCTGGCAGAAGGCGAAATCCGAGATGAGCAGAGGCTCAGAAAGGTGGAAGCAAACGAGCTGTTGGAGTTCGTTCCCCTAAGCTCGGATCGACCAGAAGCCATGGCAAGGATCGGAACCGAACTGAAGCTTGAGGCACGGAGTGCCATGCAGCAACTTCTTGTCGAGCACCAAGACGTATTCACTTGGAGGCACGAGGACATGTCTGGAATAGCCCTCGAAGTCATACAGCACAGCCTTAGGGTAGACCCAAAGGCCAAAGAGGTGAGGCAGAAATGTTGAAGTGTTAGTGCAGAAAATAACATTGCCATAGTTGAGGAAGTGGATGGCCTGTTAGCTGCTGGATTCATTCGAGAAGCCCACTATCCAGAATTGGCTATCCAATGTGGTGCTCATGAAAAAGCCGACCAGCAAGTGGAGAATGTATGTTGACTTCACCGACCTCAACAAAGCCTGCCGGAAGAATAGCTTCCCACTACCCCGTATCGATCTGAACGTCGACTCCACGGTGGGCCATTGTATGCTAAAATTCATGGATGCTTACTCCGGGTATAACCATATTCGCATGTATCCAGAGGACGAGGAAAAGACCTCGTTCATCACCGACCAAGGCCTGTATTGCTACACGGCAATGCCTTTTGGGCTGAAGAACGCAGGGGCCACCTACTCGCGGCTGGTCAACCGTATGTTCAAAAATGGACGACCTGTTAGTTAAACGTGGGACTCCGAAACAACACTTGAGCGATCTGAGGGAGGCTTTCGCAATACTGAGACAGTACTAGATGAAGTTGAACCCGGCAAAGTACGCCTTTGGCATCTAATCATGGAAGTTTCTGGGATGCATGGTGTCAAAACGCAGAATTGAAGCCAACTCCAAAAAGGTGGAGGTCATCCTCAACATGGCCCCACCTCGAAGCATAAACGAGGTGCAAGGATTGGCCGGGAGAGTGGCGGCTCTCAACAAGTTCATGTCAAGATCCACTAACAAGTGTCTGCCTTTCTTCAAGGTACTGCGAAAGGCACATATATGGGACGGCGAGTGCGACCTGGCATTCGAGGCTCTTAAGAAATATCTCACAAGCCCCCCGCTCCTCAGCTAACCCAGGTGTGGGGAAACACTGACCCTATACTTGTCAGTCTCCCCCCAAGTAGTCTCTTCAGCGTTAGTGCATGAAGAGGATGGAGTCCAAAGGTTGGTCTACTACACCGGTCGAGCATATCATGGGGCAGAAGCCAGCTACCCCCGCATAGAGCAACTCGCGAGAGCGAACATGCACCTCCCGTGAAGCCCTAACAAGTGTTCGTGGATGGCTGAGTGAGGGTGCATATCGTTACGTCCGAGAGAGAAGAGTACAATTATGCCATCAAGATGGCGTTCAAGACCATGAACAATGAGGCGAAGTATGAAGCATTGCTTTAAGGACAGGCAGTAGCCAGGTCTTTGGGTGCTGTAGAAATTGAAGTGTAAGCCGACTCGCAGGTGGTGGTCAATCAAGTACGAGGGGAGTTTACCGTGAAGAGAAAAAAACTAAAAAAATACTTGGCGAGCACCCCCACTTCAGGTACTTCTAGATTTAGTAGGTGTCAAGGGCAGAAAACCAGAAAGCAAACAAGCTGGCATGTGCGACAATTGGGCAAGACAACTCCCCCTGCTAGAGCAAACAGTGATCTGAACAGTTGAAGTACCTACTGTAGGGATCGAGCTAATGGAGATACAGCCCGAAGCACCGAATTGGGCGAGGGACATCCTCAAGTACTTGGACGCCAACGAGGTGCCCGACAATAGGAAAGAAGCCAAAAAGATTAGGAACTGAGCGACACACTACACCCTAATCGAGGGAATTTTGTACTGAAGGGTCCATTTGACGCCTCCCTTGAGGTGCATCTCCCCTGAAGAAGCTTATTATGTGTTGGAAGAAATACATGAAGGGATCTGTGGCGGTCACTCAAGACGAAAGCCGCTAGTCGGAAAGGTAATGAGCAAGGGGTATTACTGGCCCCATAACTTACGAGATGCCGAGGAGTATACGCAGAAATGCGAAAAGTGCCAAGAGTATGCCAAAGTGCCCCACTGCCCGCTGAAAGAATTGACATCGATCACCTCACCTTGGCCCTTCGCCAAGTGGAGAATCTATCTGGTCAGCCCATTCCCCCTAGCAAGGGAGGAGTAAAATTCGTGGTAGTAGCTATGCATTACTTCACCAAGTGGGTTGAGGCCGAGGCCCTAGCCACCATCACGGTGAACAACATCACGCGGTTCCTATGGAAGAAGGTGATTTGCAGGTTTGGCATCCCACACACTATCATATCGGACAATGGGAGGCAGTTTGATTCTGATCACTACCGTAACTGGTGCCGGGAGTTGGGGATTGAGTTCTGGTACTCGTCTTCGGGCCACCCCCAATCTAACAAGCAGGTGGAGGCGACCAACAAGACGTTGATGGGAATGCTCAAGAAGCGACTCAACGACAAGAAGGGCATGTAGGCAGAGGAACTCCCTGCTATCCTGTTGGCCTACCGGGTCACAGTGAAGACACCAAAAGGGGAAACTCCTTTCACCCTCACTTACAGTCACGAGGCGATGCCACCAATAGAAATCGGGATCCCCACCTACAAAGTTCATGTAACGCCCGTCCTTGTGGTGTGACTTTTTATAAAATGATTTTAGAAAGGACGACGGGAATTACCGTTCGATTTAAAACTTTTTACTTCCATACCCAGGGTGCAAGAGTCTACATTATAAAATAAAATGTGCTTTGAGAATAAAAGAGGTTTACAGTGAAAAACATCAATCTTACAGTAAAATAAAAAGGCATCTCGCACAATTAAAACTCTCATGCCTAGACTTTCGTGCTCTTCCCCATGGGCCGTGTCCGTCCTGACCATGCTGCTCATTGGGCTCCTGTGGGGGGAGGGGCATCATAAAAACTAAAATGAGTCGATGACTTGTAAGCATTACTTCATACAGTTAAAATATAATAACATAGGTTTTCATTCAAGCATTTATCATTACATACATACTATACGTACATACATACATGCATTCTTTGGAAAACATCACTGGACGGAGTTTCTCTTTAAAAAAAGTGATTTTCTTTTCGTAAAACGTTTCTCCCGTCAGTGCCTTCATTTCTTAAAGAATTCGATGCATTCATGGGTTCTTGCATTCTTTCTTATCACTTTCATTGGCCGATACACATTGTTACGCCCCGTGTGTTGGGGTTAGCGGTCTTCATTTGGACCCGGACTCCACCCGTTGGGAATCCCTTTTTTGTCAGGGGGCAACACTGGACGCACTTCCAGTACTACTTACCCGGCATTACAATCTGCCCAGTCCATTGGTACCCTTTTCATTCATTCATGTGGTCGTTACGTGTTTTTATACATTAAACGTTCAGTCCTTTTTTTCAGTTCAGTCATTTTCATTTAACAATTCCTTCATGGAAAACATCATTTGAAAGCATGGGCTTAAACATTATCTTTCATGGCATCAGTTCATAGAGACATTTTAAAACAACATACTTTCTTCGCGTCGTTAAAATATCAGTTAAATGAGCCTCGACATTTCTTTTCTTGGAAAATAAATACAATAGATACCATGTATAGTCATTCATTTACATGCGTACAATTAATACTTTTGGGTGCGTAAAAAGAGGCTGCCAAGAAGGGGCCGTTACATACGTATACCTTTGAACACTTAGAGTACTTTTGTAAAACATCTTTCGTGTCGTTTCGTAAAGCATCTTAAAGGAAAAGCATTTCATTTTCACTTCTTATATTTTAGAAAACTCTAGAAGAGTATGAACGTAATACTTACCTGGACTCCATGCTACTTTCATATCATGCAGTCCATTTATATGCGTGTCAGATGACAACCTACATACATACACATAACCTTGACGTCATTCTCTATCTAATGCATAAGCAACTTAAACTATAAATAGAGCTACACTTCACTTGGAACACACTCCTTCTATCCCGTGCTCTTACGTGCCCTTTACTATGCTAAAACCTTTGGGATCTACTTACGGTCATTACATCTTCCAAACTCAAGGTCTTGCCTCGAGTGCTCATCCACTAAAATGAACCAATGATTCACCTTAGGATTAAGACACTAAGACCCTCGTCTTACTCTTCCTGTTGACCACATGCCGACGCATGATTCCGACCGACGGAATCACGCATCCCAATCCTAGACAATACACCCGTCACTATCTTCATGCACCTTAACTCACACTAAATCCTCATTCACATCTATACACGCCACACAGCTCTAAGCCAACTCTGAGGCTTAAGCACCGTGTAACCATGCTTAGGATAGATTACCCATTACATATGGTGAATCCATCCGGTGCATGTGTCTAACCAGATTACACACGTACCTTACCCATTTATCACCTAAGACCAATATATAGCATGTTGATCACCTACTTGTAGGGACAAGTGCCATACTCCGATACCAACCTTCTCTTAACCCAGCTAGCATGACTCTTCATGCTACCCGTCCCTTTTTGACAGTTCATCCCAACACTTAACACGACAAGACTCCATTCACAACTACGCCTCATGTCACGTCATATAGCTCAAGACTACTCCCAAGCTGCACCGTGACCTTGTCACGTCACCTGACATCCTGCTACGTCATTTCTATGCCAACTCCTAACTCGTCATGAGTACAGTCCCTCATGTACTCCTGTCACATTATGACATCTCATCACGTTTCTGCTATGTCATTCCTACGCTAACTCCTCACCCATCACAAGCACGACTGCCAGTAACCATGTCACTTCATGACATTCTCCAGTCATGCTTCTGCTGCGCACTCTTACACTTGTTCTGTCACTTCACACATACTCCCTACCATAAGTCAATTATGGTGACACCTGTCACCTCAGACTACAGGCCACGTCTTAACTTTCTCGGGACACTGTTCCACAGTTCCCTACACTACTCACCACGCTCTACGCCCATCAACCACACAATCATCCTTATCTCTACGACACGCCGCACGGTGTGTCACTTCACCTCATGGTGTACACTCCACGTGTACTCCCTCCACACACGCTACGCCACATCACCACTATGGCATACACACCATATGGTGCATCACTCCATCACATAGAGTACACTCCACATGCACTCCCTCATACACGGTACGCCACACAGAGTACACTCAGCGTGTACTCTTCCCATTCCACAATACGCTAAGAGGGTATATTTTACATATACTCTCCTTATCCGACACTACACCACAAGAGTACACTTTACGTGTGCTCTCTTCCCAATCCACATGATGCCACGCCACCATTACAGCACAGTCCACAACACTACATAGCACACTTCCCAACTATGCCCAACACTTCATTACACGACACATCACAAACAGCAAACTCCACAATACTAACAGCACAGTCCACAACCTAACCAACAAACCAACATATAACATAAACAACGAGGGATAGAGGGTTATACCATTGTCGGGGTTAACCCATGTGTTGCTCGCTGATCGTCACGGTTGATGACATCAGAAGGGTCGTACGTGGCGGCTAACCCACATACGGTGGCTGTCCACCATGTATGGTGGCTATCCACCACATAAAGTGGCGGTTTGGGCTTAGGGCTGGGCGATGGAGCACAGGGAGAGAAATGGGTTTTACCCATTTCGGTTGGCTTACCGTGAGAAGAGAGAGAGAGTTGCTTGTGGGGGAGGTCGGTGGTGGCTGGCTTGGTTGCTGGCGTGAGGGGAAGGTGCCGGTGGTAGCGGTGAGACTAGGCAGCGCACGATGGCACCGAGCTGGGCTGTGGGAGAAACGGCTAGGAAAGGGGGGCAACGTACGCGTGAGCTGAGGGAGAGAGGGAAGGGAAAAGTGAGGGAGAAAGAGAGAGAGGGCTTGAGTATTTAATCGAGGCCCTTCATCTTGGGATCTACAAGACGATCTAACGGTGGGGAATTAAAACACTGATTTGAAAATTCGTAAACATTAACTTAATTAAAAGCACAGAAAGGAATTAAGGTAGAATATTATTTAAACTAAACTTTAGTTTATAAAATAATATTCCTTCATCATTACTAAAATGATCAAATCTTATTTAATATCTTTAAAAGAATAAAACCATTTAATTAATTAGAGTTTTCAACATAATCTAAATCTCATAATATTTTAAATAACTGAAATCATTTTAATAAATGATATTAAAATGATTTCTGACAATTATAATATTTTTGGAGCTCTTCAAAAATATTATAATTGTCTTATTTAAAATCAAGTTTAGTTCAATAACACTGAAAATACCTCATATAAATATTTTCAGCTCATTTAAAATACTGGGTGTACTTTAGAAATCACATAATATCTTTAAAACACACCATCGAGATTTGGCACGCATAACGAGACTCACAGTCGCTAGAGAGAAAGGGCAGACAGTCACAAATTCCCGTCCTCGAAATTTGTTTACGTCAGAAAGAATGAGAGGGGTGTTACAGTTCAGCACTTCGAGCAAGACTCCAATGGCAGGCGACTAGAAGAACAACTTGATTTGCTGGAAGAAGTCAGACTAGAGGCAGAGATAAGAACCGCTGCCAATAAAAGGAGGGCCGAGCGGTGTTTCAACAAGTCAGTGCATCCGAGAACATTCAAAGTCGGAGACCTCGTACTCAAAGAAACAGGAACAAAGACGCGAGACGAGGGAAAGCTACGCCCCCGATGGGAAGCCCCTACGTGGTCACCGCCACCATTCGCCCAGGCTCCTACCGGCTCCGAGACTCCCAAGGAAACGATTTGCGGCACCCCTGGAATGCCGAACATCTATGAAAACTTTCTTGCTAAGCTAACTTAATTATTGTGAATTTATGTTTTCGTGCATACATTACAGATCCTAATAAAAGAAGTATTGTGTTTCAATGTCAAGTTTTAGGGACATAACAAAATTTCCATCAACGTAATCTCCATCGACAAAATCTTCATCGACCATTTACCTCCCCGCAGGACACCAAAGGGACGAGTCACGCTAGAGGCTACTCTATCCCTCCTGCAGAGGAGTGTAGGTCGGCCCTAGGCCACTTGAAGACAAAAACATACATTCCTCGTAAGCGTCAACAAGCGGGAGCGAGTCCAGTTACAGATTGCCCAAACAGCGTACCTTCGGCAGGGCCAAAAGGGTAAGTTGAGCCTAAGGCCACCTTGTCCCTCCCGCGACGGAGAGTGGGTCTAGTCTCGAGGCTACCCGAAAACCTTCCCCGGACTTCCGCCATAACGAATTGTGGGATAAGCGCCGGCCTGACCCAAACTTACCCTTTCATGCGATGTCAACGGGCGGGAGTGGGTCCAATCCCAAACTGCTCGAACAGTCTACCTCTCCACGAAGGATGATAAGTGAGAAGGAGGCTCAACCTCCTCGTCTGGTAGAGAAAGACCAGCCCCCCCTGCGGCCCGAAAAACTTATCCCGACCCCCATCTGGATGAAAGAGTGAACCAACCACATCGTTGTCCGAATTACCTCCCCTGCGGGGTACCAAAGGGATGGGCATAACGTTTAAGGCAGCTTTATCCCTCCCGCAACGGAGTGCGGGTCAGTCCTCAACTACTCAAAGGGAAAGACTTGCCTTTCTCATAGGCGTCAACAGGCAGGAGCGACTCCAGTAACAGATTGCCCGAACAACCTACCTCCCTACAGACCAAGGAGACGGGTTGAGCCAGAGGCCACCTTGTATCCCCGCAGCAGAGAGCGGGACCAGCCTCGCGGCAAAGAGCGAACCGAGTCCTACAACCGCCCGAATACTACACCAAAGAATGAGGACATCAACGACCCAGTAAAAAGCGGCAAGCAAATCACGTCATAGGCTAGAGGGCCTAGGTTTCTGAACTCTAACTCCTACAAAGCTAAGGATAAAGTTATGATGACATGTTTATCTTTCAATCAGGAATTAAATACGCAATGCCAAAGGGCAGGAGCGGGTCCAGTCCCAAGCTGTTTGGACAACCTACCTCCCCGCGGACCAAGGAGAAGGGTCGAGCCAGAGGCAGCCTTGTCCCTCCGCGACGAAGAAAGGACCAACCCCACGGCTCCCATTGCAACAAAGAGCATCCCGAATTTGTTATATTCAACTTCATGGCTACAGTGCTACTTAGAGGGGCATACAGGCGGGTTAGCATAACGCTTCCCAACCTGCACAAGTGTCTGCATTGGTAACATAACATAACATAACATCAAAACATGTATACCCACCAGCATTAAGTGTCATAAAGATAGGATTTCGCTCCAGCACTTTAAAAAGAACTCATTCGAAACCTGTTAACTGTTCTTCGTCAACTCAGGGATTACCACTCTATATTTAATCACTCCAAAGTGGACAGAAGAGTTCCACTGGGATACTTCTCAATCCTAACCTTTAGGGTTGTGATAAAATAATTTTTATGAAGTGCAAATGAGTGGCACAAAAATAACATTTGGATGCAAAAATGATATGATAGTTCATGGAAAAATGATAGTTATAAAAATGACAGTTGTAAAAATGACATTTATCAATAAATCATAAATAATCAATCAAGGTGTAAGTTAGAGGCCAACTTACAGGCTGCTGAAGTTGGAAGTGAAGTAGTGGCTGTGAATAAAATTATACTAGGTTAGAAACTAACTTAGGAAAAATAATCTCGACATAAAAGAGAAATTACGAAAATGTCCTTAGACATCTAAATGTTGCATGCTATCTAAACATTTGAAACTTCAATAATTAATAGCCTATTCTTATTTAATGCATGGCATACACTCTAGTTGATGCCTAAATGATCTCAACTAATGATCTTCATGAATGCATGCAAGACAAAATCTTCAAGGGAACATGCTCACTAAAATCCTCAATGACATGCTTAAATCCTAACTTTGAGCAAGTTCATCCCAACACTTAGTCATGCCTTATGAAATCCTCAAATGCTAAGTAAACCTTAGTGATGCATGATATGCTCTTACCACCAATGACATGCTAATTAATCATGCATTCCTCTTATCCCAATTAGAAGATTTTTCTAAATGCTCATGATTCAAGCCTAAGTCTATTCTCCACAAAATCAATCCATGCATGCTTGATGATAAACATAAGATAGAAATTAAAGCCTAGTTATGGCACACTTGTTATCTCATTTTAAACCTTCAATAATCCTATGACATGATCAAACCTTACCATGAATAATTAAGACATGCCATAGCTAATTTCCTCAAAAATAAAGTCAATCAATACCCTACCCTTAATATGCAAATCGGCTACTATGGATTCTCATGCTTAAATGACTAGTAACACCTCAAGACATAAATTAACATGAAAACTAAGATCTAGAGAGGAAATACTTACAAAGATTGGATCCCTTTGAAGCTTTCCCACTCAAACACTAAGAACACTCAAGAACACTTCAAGAACTTGAAGAACTTAAAGAGATAACTCAAGAACACTCAAGAGATATGTGAAGAAGTAAAGTGGACTGAGGTGAAGAGGGCTTTATATCACCCATGGATTGAAGGTGGCGTTGGGCATAAGGGGCTCCTCATTGGGTGGTTTGGGCGGTGGTTCATGATGCCTCTCAAGTTAGCTCCTCCATGTAGGTTACCATGATGATGCCTTAGGTGTAGGAAAAGAATTAGCCAAAAGGGAAGAGAGAGAGAGAGAGTTTCCGTGTAGAGGGTGGAGAGAGAAAAGGTGGTGCATTAAATGCTAGGGTTTCACCCCTTGGTGTAACTGGTTAGGGTTCCTCCACAAGGTGTTGCTATTTCGTCTTATTCTCTTAGACTTTTGCCTGGCTTCTAGTGGTTAGGCAAGGCACACTAAAGTGCTCTCTATGGTGGCTTATGGTGGTGATTGGGTGGTGAAATGGTGGCCAAAAATAAAATAAAATAAATTGGAGAAAATAAAATAAATGAGTTGGCCAAAATTCAAAAGGTTAAAATTGGTATTTTCAAAATATTTAGGGTTTCGGTTAGGGTTTTCCAAAAAATCAACCGTAGGAAATTTTATGGATAATTCAAAGGACTAAGGATAGAAATGCCCTTGATAAAAATGGCATGAAAATATTTCGAGCTAGGGGTATATTGGTCCATTTCACACAAAGTACTCATGGTTGCCAATCGATACGGTTTTAGGGTTTGACATGTCACTACACAAAATGACATGTGCTAAGGCTAACAAAAATGCAAGTATAGTTAATGAATGCTAGAAATGGATGATCAAACATGGAAATTTCGAAATCAAAGCTTTGAGAAATAAAATCTAACTAAGTTCTCATAGTGAAAGTCGGTGTTCCTTCTAAGTGTGTGAGCTAAGCTTCTAAATTCTAGGGTTAACCCAATAGGGTAAATAAGTGGGGCGTTACAGAGGCCGCCTCAAAGCAAAATAGAAATGCCCTTAGTGACTAAATCTGGTTTAGATCTCTCTCGCAAAAAATAAGGGTATCATCCGCCAAGAACAAATGGGAAATGTGGATGGTATCTCGATGTGTGTCACCAACTGAAAAGCCAGCAAAAAACCCATTGTTACCCATCGCTAAAATCATTCTGCTAAGTGCCTCCATGACTATGACAAATAGAAGTGGATACAAGGGATTTCTTTGCCTTAAGTCTCAGGAGCTGTTAAAAAAGCCAACTGGGCAACCATTTACCAAAATTGAGAACCACGCCATCGATATGCACCACCTCTCCCCAAAACCACATCTCTCCAGTAAATACAACAAAAAAAATCTTATTTGACATGATCATAAGCCTTTTCCATATCCAACTTGCACAGGAGACCCCAGATTTCCCGATTTCAATCTACTATCAAGGCATTCATGGGGAATGAGAACTGAATCCAGAATCTGTGTTTCCCGTACGAATGCATTTTGGGGTTTCGTAATGATCCACCCCAAAACTCCTCCTAGTCGATTTACAAGCACCTTGGAAATGATCTTGTAGACCCCATTCACAAGGCTGATTAGTCAATAATCCTTAACCTCCAATGCCCCAATCTTCTTGGGAATAAGTGCAAAAACCAATGTTCTTCATTTCAATTATATGTTCATATGAATTTGTCAATGATTGCAATGCATGTTTAACTGCTAAAACCAATCTTATTTTGCCCGATGAAAAAAACATGGGAGGGAAATGAGAATGAACATTAAAATTAATCAGAGTAGATCTCATGAAATGCCGGAAATGCACAAAATTAGCCTTTTGCGTCCAATATTATGTCGTTGACACAAAAAGAAATTGGCCACAAAAAACCACTTCTCTTGTAGTGATATAGGATCTAATTAGGAACCTAATTATTAGCCAGTTGAGAAACAAACTAAAGTATCTAAATATCACGAGCTGCATGCGGAAGCAATTTGAAAATTTACTACATGGTTGCATCTTCTAATCTGAACTTGTATCTCTGAAATTGGAGGAAGCATAAGCAGTTATTACTAAACATTATTAATCACTGTGAAAACATGGTAGACACAAACTTGACCGGCACAAAGAAATTTAAACCAAAGCTTCTTGATTAGTGTGCCTTGTACAAATACTCAACCGTAGATTTTCTCCCCTTACACTGGGAGAGAAAGCAAAACCAAGTTAGTAACTCAACTGGAGTGTCACCATAACTTAGCAACATAAACAAACCAAAAACGAGTAAGGCCTCGTTTGGGAATACAAAACATCTCATCTTATCTCAAAATTTTTTATAATTTCATTCCCAAATATCACTCAGACATAAACACTTTTTAATTTTAAATTTTTAACTTTTTTATATAATCATTACAATTTTCAAAAATTTCTAAACAAAACACAAAAAGAAATTCAACTTTTTCAAACTATAAAATAAAATTAATATTAAAAAATTGTATTCTAACAATCTTTTAACT